>NC_064306.1:11972696-12124313 GCF_023373825.1 Bactrocera dorsalis | reverse complement strand
TTGTCGATACCTTTTCCAGTGATCATACCATGGGAAAACCTGCAGATACTTACAGCGTTAGTCTTGCCAAAGTGAGGCAATTGCCCAAAAGAGGGCTCCCATTCCTTCGCTGGTGTCTTACTGTAGACATTTCCTGCAGTCTTCTCGGATCAGTCAGAGTCTGACCATCTGGCGGGCGTGTGTCGCCAACAGGCAGTGATCAGTTTAATCTTCCGATTATGGTTCTAAAGCCTCTTTCTATGGAGTGCCAATAGAAATTTAATTTACAAAGGTCGATAATGATAGAAGGTTCTTCAGGTCCTTTTTTTAGGTTTTGTGATTAAAGTCAACCACTGTATTTTCCACGCGTCGGGAATAACTTCTTCTATTATACACACCTTGAACATTTTTATAAACACACTGGGTGTTATAGTCATGACTTCCACATACATACATATGTATGTACATTGCGCGACGTGTTTATATACTCAAGTATCTTAATTATGCACGCTTGTAAAGCTCCAAGATGTGCTCTTTGCAACTTTGCACTTGCCTTTAACAAAGCTACGGTGGAATTGAAGTGTTTCCTTGTTATTTCGGTGTAAATCGAAATGAATTTTTGGTATATACATATGTACATTCGAACCTATATTTGAGTACACATACATATGTGTATGTACATGTATATGTTTGTACGTATGTATATATGTAAAGCCTGTTGCATGGTTCTACGAGCTCGCTTCAAAAATTTATATTTTCCTCTTCTGCTTACGCACACATAAAAAAGCATACATATATGTATGTATATTGTTGGTGGCTAGATAATATGGCCTTGCATGCTCTAGCTTTCTCTGTACTTCACAGCGTGCATGCAACACGTAGCTTTTACTAATTGTGCTTGTCTTACAGGATAATACAACTGTTGGACACAATGCGCTCACAGAGGCAAAACCAAACATTACTTGGCGTATAATTTACAGTTAGACACACCAAAACGCAGTTTTCCTACAGTGTGTCAAATAATTTTGCACAATTAAAGTGCAGTAAATAAAGCTGAATGGGAGAGTGAGTAATAGAAATATTCTCACCTATTTATCTCTCTTTCGCTACTCTTTGATGGAAAATGAAATTTTTAAGCTTGCAACCTACTTCAACTTAGCTAGTCTAGTTACTTTCTTCATCAAACAAACTATTTACTATAAAAAATAATTTAGAGTTGCCACATTTAATGAATTTTTTAATTCATTTTAGGGAAACAATTTCGAGGTTGCCACATGTAATTATTTTTTAAATATGTTTTATTCTAAATATTTCGAAAACTGTCAAATATAAATATAAAATAATTTAATAGGATAATATTTTCCAGGGTTGTATAAATTTTTAAGTATTTAAAATCTGAAAATTTCGAATATTTGAAAAATTATCAAATTGGTTTAAAATAGTATTAAATTTAAAATATGGTTCTTCTTGCTAGTTTTATGTCAAAATAAATTTAAAAATTTATTAAATGTGGCAACCTCAATTTTTTTCCAAAATAATTTTAAAAAATTCTTATTTTTCTTTAATAGTTTCTAAAACTGTTATTTGGGATAATATTTTCTGATGGAGCTACCATATATTTTTCAAAAACCAATTTTTTTAACGAGCGGAACCATTAAATTCAAATTTCAATAATTGATTTTGTTAACATTTTGATACAATAATACAAATTAGATAGTTGCTAACCTTTTCAGAAAATATAGTTAGCTTTTTAACAGATGGCAGCATGAATAAATAAAATTTTTGGTTACCCTAGTATTTTTTGTTTGATACCCTTAACATGAAATTTTATTAGTGATAGAATTTGTATTAAATAAAAAAAAAAACATATGGCCACTCCACACATAAATACTTTAAATTCCAAGCCTTCTCCAAACTCTTTGTATTAATTTAAATTACGTTGAAAACCACATTGTAAAATTTAAAATTAAGTTTATTGAATAATAATACCAAACAAATGGCAACTCTGCTATCATTAAATGCAATATGCTTTCTCAAGCCTCTTCAAAGCATTCAATCCCCGCATTTTATAATATCGTTTATCTTAGATATTTAAATTAAAAAAATTGTTGATCAGGTGGCAACCTACATAAAATTTTTACTGTAAGTTAACAGTTTAATAGCCATATCCTTGCATTTTTAATGATTTTTTTTTATAAAATTCATTTTTTTTTTATTTCAAACATGTGGCAACCTTGATACCGTTTGTAAAAAAAAGTGGTTTTAACTGTAATTTAACCGTTTGGCAGCCGTATCCTTGCATTTTTACTGATTTTTTTTTTTAAGTTTGTTTATTATTAGTATTTCAAGCATGTGACAACCTTGCTATCGTTAGTAAAAAAATAGTTTTAACTCCAAGTTAATAGTTTAATAGCCATATCCTTGCATTTTTGATAATTTTTTTATAAAATTTGTTTTTTTTTTTAATTTCAAATATGTGGCAACCTTGCTACCGTTTGTAAAAAAAATAGTTTTAACTGCAAGTTAACAGTTTAAAAGCCATATCCTCGCATTTTTGATGATTTTTTAGGAAGTTTGTTTATTATTAATATTTCAAGCATGTGGCAACCTTGCTACCGTTTAGAAGAAAAATAGTTTTAACTGTATGTTAATAGTTTAACAGCCGTATCCTTGCATTTTTGATGGTTTTTTTTATAAAACTCGTTTTTATTAAAAATTCAAACATGTGGCAACCTTGCTACCGTTTGTAAAACATACGTTTATTGTTTGAAATAAATCAAAAAATTACTCAAAAACATTTCTCCGCCAAAAATGTGGCAATCTATAAGTTTGCAAGCGTGACGCAACTTTGTTGCGCAACACAATTTCGTTGCTGCAGATCATTTTTGTGTCATTGCTCATATTAATTTCACTTCAAAACAATTATTTCACATTGTTACACACTGTAAATGCATTTATACATTTATGTATGCAACAAAGCAGTGCTGCATATGTAAATGAACGTGGCAACGCCTGCAACTGCACTTCGACAACAGAAATTGTAGCTGCTGTGCCTACATCCGGCATTAGCTTAACTCAGTTGCAGGTGCACAAACGTACCTTCAACTTGCCTGTATATTTACAGACATACAATATTTTCATGCAGTGCAGCACAAACATGTACACATACATGTACATATGTATATATGAATGGTAATGAGGAATGCACTGCGACCTTTGGTCTGTTGTGCATGTATATACATGTTCAAGAGCAAAGCATTGTTTGCTCATATACGAAAAATCGCCCACAAATAAGTGCATTTATGCCACATTCACAAATGCTATTGTTCTATTAAGAATATGTGGTATTTTGTTATTACAAAATAGTTGTTGCTTTGATGTTGTTTGGACAAGCATTCACAATGCTACTAGCACCTTTCACTTGGAATTCAAGCATTCGAACACAGTGCTTTTGGCTAAGATGTGTTAAATTGAATGCGCACTTGATGAGTAAAGCCATGGAGATATACTTACATATATGCCAAAGATTGAAAGTAAATATATACATATGTATAAATTGCAGTATGCAGTGGAAAGCTGAAAATGTTTAAATTTCACATTTAAGTGTAAACTTTCAATTATTTGTAGCCCAGCTTTAACAATTTTATTAAAAACAAAAATATAAAATTAATAGTTGACAACTTGTTGTGGCCACAGTGTGTTGAAACACGCATAAAAGCAACAAAAATTTGTTGCAAGTCCAATTTCTCTAAAAAATTCAACAAAAATTTATTAACAACTTAAATCTATCAAATATTATTTTATAAAAAATATAATATTTTTTCATTACAAAACTCTACACACTAAAATAAAAAAAAACTCGCTTGAATTTTTTTAATAAATTTTACCTCTTTTTCCTAGTAAACCCCATTACAATTAATAGTTTAGAATTTGATGTGGCTACAGTGTGTTAAAACGTGCATAAAAGCAAAAAAAAATAGCTGTATGTCGAGTTTCTCTTAAAATCTCAACAAAAATGTTCACCAAAAGGTTATTTTATATACAACTAAAATCCAATATTATTTTAATTAAAAAACATTATTATTTTAGTAAAAAAAAGTATTTTTTTATTAAAAAACTCTCCACTGTGCCATTGTGTAAACAACTGATTTCACCAACATCAAATCCACCACAGTGCCGCTAATTTAAATTTCGTTAATTTTCGCCACAGTTTCCACCTCAAATTATTTTTAAAAATAAATTTTAAAAGTTTCATGAAAAATTTGTTCGCATGATAGATTTCGAATTTCAATTGATTTCATTAATAAATTTTACAATATTTTCTATTGAAACCCACCACATTACCGCTAATTTTAATTTCGTTGATTTTCTTTACATTTTCCACAACAAAATTATTTTTAAAAAATTTCAATAAAATGTTTCACAAAAAAAAAATTCCTTCGAACTCTGCTCTCGAATTTCAATTGATTTGCACGCCTTCAAACGCTCGCGCTTAAATTTGACTAATTTTAATGTGTAAATTCCAGCAAACTCTGCTGCATGCACTTAACATCACGTATACGCCCAGTGGCACGTTCATACTAATAATGATTTAGCGCGCCGCTTCATATTACTTACAGCTCAGCTCAGCTCTCTTGTGACAGCGTGCTTTGCATTAAATCTATATTTATTTATTATTTTTGCAAACATTCGGCGTATTTTTGTTTTAATTGCTTTTGATTTTGCGAAAAAGATACGGGCATAATTACAAGTTGCGTATACGCCACGGTGCATTTGTCAGCCAAACAATGTTATGTGCGTTGAATTAATGAAAAATTTAAATAAAAATATATATGTAAAGTGTTGTGAAAAATAAAATAAATTTGCCTTTGTATAAAAAATAAAGTTTAAATAAAATTTTGTTGTATAATTTTTTAATTTTTTTTATGCTTGAAGAAACAATAAACTCTAAAAATTATAAATATTTTTCAAATATAAAATAAAACATAAAAAAACGCTCGGTGGTTTAGCAGCTATAATATGCTTCACAAGAATTTTCTTATCGCTAAAAATAGTATAAAAAGATATTTATCTTAATTATGGTCGATCAGAGTATAAGGCGATCTTGATAATTTCTTTTGAACTTTTATTGTTGCATTAAATAATAATATACATACATAAGGTAAAGATGGCCTGTCAAGCAAAAAGATTTCCCATACAAGAACTTGATTTTCTTAGATATTAGGATTCACCTGATATCGATAACGATTTATTTCGCAAATAGCCACAAAATATCGATTTTTTTTGTTTATCGATAACGATTTTTTCTATCGATAATAAGATATTTTTCTTTAGATATTAGGATTCACCTGATATCGATAACGATTTATTTCGCAAATAGCCACAAAATATCGATTTTTTGTTTATCGATAACGATTTTTTCTATCGATAATAAGATATTTGGCTAGTTATTATTAGGTAATTGAATTCACCCGTTAAAGCTTATTTTGCACATAGAAACAAAATATCGATTTATTTTGTTTATCGATTAAATTTTTTTCCGATTTATCCGTTAAAGCTAATTTTACAAAAAACAGCAAAATATCGATTTAATTTAGTTATCGATAATGATTTTATATAAAACTAATTTTGCAAATAGCAACAAAGTATTGATTTATATTTTTATCGATAAAGATTTTTATTATCGATAATAATGTAATGGTTTCATTGTTATAAGATAATATAATTCACCCTTAGAAGCTCATTTTTAAAATAGAAAAAATATCGATTTTTACTTATCGATAACCATTTTATCTAAAGCTAATTTTGCAAATAGTAAAAAATTCGATTTATTTTATTTATCGATAACAATTTAATCTAAAGCTTAGTTTGCAAATAATAAATAATCGGATTTATATTATTTATTGATGATGACTTTTATTTATCGATAAATCTTTTAATTGATACTTTTTGTTGAAAGTCAAAATAATTTATTTTTTGACCCGTGAATCAATTCAAAAGTCTTTAAGGATTTCTAAAATAATTTTAAAATATTTTTGAGAGAAAGTAAATAAATTAAATAATATTAATGATAATTTTACAAATAAAAAGTTGGTATATAATTTTAAATATAATAATTTAAAATATTTTAATAATTTCAAAAATAAAGTTTTCAGTTTGTATGGCAACTCCAAGCTATAGTAGCTTGATCAGATTCAGGGTAATAGCTCAAAAAATTAGATACTAGTTAGCCTACATTCAGGCTCATACACACATAAATCTAAACAGACAGTACCAGCCAAAGCACAGCTTCTACGAAGCAACAACTGCGCCGACAAATAAAAACGACCGACTGCGCTGCGCCACAGCTATGAATAAGCCATTGTTGCCACGCGTTGCCATTCATTTGTCATTTCTATTCATTTCTGTCTAATCATTAGGGCGTCAAAGTTTCTACTCCACCCACAGATGACCCCAATACGCAAATGCCTTTAAAGCTATTATAACTTTAGCTGGCGTTGTTAGTATTAATAGAAATGCTGTTGGCTTATTGTCACTTAGCCACTTTGGTAGCCATGGACAATATAAATCTTAATTTCGAAACTACGCCTACAAGTATGCTGCTAAGTTTTGTACGCATGAAAGCGGCCAAGTTGGTCGCGGGGTCAGCCAGCAGTTAACAGCTTGCCAATTCGCATATTTTATTACCAACGAGCGGTCGTTAAAGAAGGAGGAGTAAAAAGTTTGTGACACTCTTCCTAAGCGCTTCAATAATTTATGAAATACTGTAGATGCAACTTTTATTGAAAATGTTTAATGGTTTTTTGCGTAAGGTTTTAACAAAATGTGAACTTTTTTGCGACTTTGGAGATGCCATTTTACTTTATTTTAATACTTAAGAATTTGTCAATAAAATTCGAAAACAATGTGAATTTCAGGTTATCAACGTCGTTAAAAAATGGGTACAAGATGCTTACTCGTCCTCAAATATAATACTTCTTACACGTTAAGGTTCTTCATTTGTTTACTGTAATATATTCCATATCCGCTCCTTTTGTTCATTTGAAAAAATATTTGTCAAGCCAATTGGTCCACAAATCAAGTCAATCAACTTTTAATACTCTAAGCCAAGTTTCAAACCCTCTAAACCGTTGATATTAGCAAAGTTTTCAACCAAATTTTAGTATATTTAAACATTTGGTGTTTTTTAAAGCAAATTATAGACAAGGTTTCACAATGTCTTTCTATGATTGCCGATTTCAAGCCTACTTTAGACAAATAGACTTTGGAATTGAAATTTCAGGTGTCAGAAAAAGCTTAACCTCACGGACAAGTTACTTTTCGGATTTTTTTTTGTACATGATGAGGGCTATCATTTTGTTCTTACTTAAACAGGCTGATAAACACATTTACCAAATTAAATAATATTTCACAATTACACATTAATTATAATAGCAATATCTTTATTTTCTTGCCTTACCAGTATAATTATATGATATACTGTTCTATTTATAATCAATTAACTAATTTAGCCCTTGCCTGACTCACATAGCAAATATTTGTCAACAAACAGTTGCTAAAATATGTATAACACAGCGATTTTATGAGCAACACTTTGTGAGAAATTTATTTATGTAAATTTTATTTGAAACTAAGCAGCATTTTAGTACAAAGCAATAATTAAATTGTCGAACTCCCCGTAATACCTAAGTGTTGCGTAATGTCATTACACACATTATGCGCCTAAAAGCTCACAACACAAGTAGGCAGGCAAAATATTCTGTGAAGTGTAACTAATTTTGCATTAGAAAATGTATTATCTATGCAACTAAGTACATTTAAGACACACTATTAAGTTTATTTTGTTTACACATTGCATACAATTAGGCGCATAGTAATACTACTGGCACAGAGCATATCTCCACAGGATTGTTGCGTTGCAAATCTATGAAATCAAATTTGTTAAAAGCTAAAGCTGAACAATCTGCATATTTGTTTTCTAGTCTTTGTAAAGGTCACTCATTATTTAAAGCATCGATAAGCAAATAAATCTGCGTACGTACTTGTATAGTAGGTGTGTGTCTACGCTTAAGCCTAGTGAAACATGTAATTAAGTTACTATTAAGCCTTGCAAAGATTTACGGCACACAAGTTGTTGATAAGAAGTGATTATTTGTTGAGGCAATAATTTGATTTGGCTTTTGTAATTCGAAAATTTACAGCTAAGAATTATGTTTGATTATATAAAGAAAGGTGCTTAGAGGGACAGTGAAATGTAACGAGAAGACAAAGTTAGTGATAACAAAAAAATCTAAGCACGCAGTAAAGCGGTTTGCTGAAACAAAAAGACTTCCAAACTACAAAATATCTCCTGAGTAAACAAAAAAGGTAAGAGAAAGCTAACTTTCTGTATAAAAATCTCAGAAAATATTGAAGAGCATGTAATACAATCTTTAAAAGACGGTATTCCTGCTTTCCTTCCCAACGTCTTTTATCAACTACTTTCATTATATTTAACGTAAGAAAACTCCATTTTATTGCTACAACTACTCCCATACAATAACTTGATTATAACCGGTCAGTTTGTGTGGCATCTATATGCTAAAGTAGTCCGATCTGAAATTTTTTCAAAGACTGTGACGCTAAGTTAGTCAATAGTCCATGCCACATATCGTGAAGATAGCTTCATATCAGCATTGTTGCGATGAAAATATACGTTTTCCACACATGTTAAGAATTTGATTGATCGGTCAGTTTGTAATACAGCTACATGCTATAGTGATCCGCTCTGAACAATTCCTTCGGAAACTTCACCGATAATAATCCATGCCAAATTTTCTGAAGACATCTCGTCAAATATTAAAATTTCCCATGCAAGCACTTTATCCCGATGGTTCACTTTGTATGGAATATTTTTCTCCTTAACATTTTTATTTGAATATTTGCTGCTACAACTACAAGAACAACGATCAGAACTGCAGAATTGTATCCATTCAAATGATATATATAATATATTATATATAATGTTTGTTGCTAATTGATGCCTAATTGAGGTAAATAGACTCTCGCACTCTATTTCTAATATCACAATGGACATCCTTAAGACCTAGGTGTGTCATCTGAAACCCATTTCTCTTCGACACTCACAAGGTTATCAGATTTTACCAATATCATATATACATATCATATAGTCAATGAGTCATTATAATAGACCCTCAACGCCGGGAGAGAACTTTACTTCTACTCAGAGTAATGCTATTACAAATAAGAATTAATAACACTACTCAAAAAATCTGAAGAGAAAATTTCCGATTGATGTACTAAGATGTCTGTGGGGTATTTGAGGGGTGCTGATTAGGAATTTGGGCGCAAAAATTTTCTATCACGTAAAGCTATTTTTGTTATTTTTGTCTACAATCATTAGTGTTAGGAAATGTTTACTATAATTTTCTGTTTAAGGTAGTAGTCTGGTAACTTGAGTTCAAAAAATCAAAAAAAAATTTTGTTTGCTTAATTTCAAAGTATAATGTCTTGAGAATATACTATGAAAATTTTAGACAGAAATTCGAAATATTTCGGGAGTTATAACGAGTATCCTAGAGCGCCTCGGAGTCCTCTCTCTCGGAGATCGCGTTTTTGTCAAAACTTTGCTTTTCTGGTCAGCCCGGGTCCTAACCTTTTTTCTACTGAACCGATTGCTTTTAAATTTTAACAAAAACACACTTATAGTTCTCGTCGGAACTAACGAGAATTTTTTTCACCCCTAACTTTTTATTTTACAACCCTTTCTTTGCTAAAATAAAAGGACTTTTTTTTCAAAGTCCGCCATTTTGTTATTTACCCTTGAAATTTAACTTCAGTAGTTCCGACCAGAATGACATGTCTATAGATTAAGAATAAACAAGAATATTTGATTTCAGATAACATCAAGAGCCAAAATCACCCGGGCCACCCACGTGCATTTTTTTTGAGGTTCCAACTTCGAGTGACAATAATAATAGTAATAAAGTATTAAATTTTTTCAAATACATTTTCTTTTATGTATTCAATATGACACTCTAAATATTCAAGATAATTCATTTTTATTTTCCTATAAAGAACCACCCTCCAAAGAAAAAAATGAAAATAGATATAAGTTACCAGACTACTACCTTAATCAACCCACAAGTAACAAGAAACAGCCTCGAAAATCACAGTCGCAAAATGACTGTAAAACTACTGTAATTGAACTCAAAAGTTTAGTTAGATCAATCATTTTTGGCCGTTTTCAGCTCTTTCACCATACAGTTTTCTTTACTAGCTTCTTCATTAACATAATGAAAGCAAAATATATGGTCTGAGCCAGGTCCGTCTACTTTCTCCAACATTAGATCCAAATAAACTCTTCACAGCCGAACATTTTTCACAGACAAGTTGGATAGTTGAACTATACAAGTATATATAACTTTCTGAGACATACATTTGAGTGTATTGATTTTAAGTAATCACGAAAATTTTGAATGCTGTTGACTAGAATAAAAAAACGAAAATGTTTCAATTTGCTCTGCTAACTTTTTTCTGGGAAGCAATCTTAATGAAGAAATTTTTCGGAAACTTCCTAAACATGTATTTTTCTAATATTTGCTTAGCATCCACTTTAAGTGGCAGACAAGTTCAATTATACTCTTATATATATATATATATATTATACATCTTAGATATATATATTATATTACGTTAAACATTTGTGCTACTCTTTAGTATATGTATAGTATGAGTCTACCAACGCAGACCCTAATTTAGAAATGATTTGTGAAACATTAAACCGCTTTAATTACCTTACAACATAGCTAATAGCCATTTCCATATTTTACGAGTACGAAATTTGGCTTATTTAGCGTTGTTAGGTGTTTGCGCCATACGAGGATAGGTTAAAAAGTTTTCAAGCACTACATACTTTCTCATTTTTTTTTTGTAATTTTTTGATGTATCACAGAATTTCATCATTTACCGAATGTCATTCAAAAACTAATTATGGAAATTACATATCGTAATTACAAAACTCTTAAATTATATTTTTATATGTCAGCTAGTAAAGCTTCTGATAGCTCTTAAAGTTGAACTGCCGGGTTTAGAACCGAGTTGTCTAGGGAAATGTTCGCCAGTTTCGTCGCATACATGTATGCTTTTGGCCTCTTCGAGGGCGAACTGGGAAATTTTCGAAAACCGGTTTTGGATCGTTGGCATTTCTTCGGTGTGTGGGTAAGAGTGCACTTACGATATGATTAATTTTGACTTAATTTGGTTTTGCTCGGGCTCCGAGAAAAAGGCTACCAATTAAATTCTTAGGGAGAGCACTAACCTTTAAAGGCGTCAAAAAACACAAACAGTCAGAGTTAGAGCAGATAATCTATTAATTCTGTTCACAAGTTCCCTATACTCAAAGGAAAAGAAATCTGTGACGAACTTAGCAATATCACAGTTTAAACAAGGCATTACCAAACACATATGACTTTTAGCAGAAGCAAAACTACTTAACTGATTTAGTAAAACCAAAAGTGGGAGGTGTTTTGCGAGTCATATCTAGGAAGGGTCTAGAAAAGTTGTTGTGGGTCCTTAAGAAAATGTTTGAGGTAGCAGTGAATGAAGAAAATATTCAAAGCATAATACATTTTTACAAACCCTCGCAAAATATGGAAATCCTAAATAGGTATCACTTTGTCCCTGTAGGAAACAATAGCAACTCTGAAAAATTATAGAGTGAGGACATACATTTTCTTTACTAAAAGTACCTTATTACTCGCAAATGATAAAATACTAAATATCGGTTTTAAGGTCACAAAATCACAAGTTGGTGTAGAGTTACTAACTCGGCAACTCACACTAATACTTGCAGATAGTGATTCCACATGAAACACGAGTCCGCAGTAGTTTAGCTGCCATTTCAAACCCATTATCACTACCGACCAGTTGGGAATCGAAAGCTTTTCTCTATTGCTTAAAACTATTTATACCACCTGTTTCCTACAGGGCAGCTTCATTGCCTGCGAATGCTATATTATTACACCTGCCACCGCTTAGTCACGCCAGCGCTTATTTATGTATATCCAGCCACAGTGGATTTCTGGTGGGCATACCAGTTCCGACTAACAGAGACTAATTAAATTTGCTACAATAGCAACAAAAATGGCCCCATAAGTAGCAACTAGGCGACCATTTAGCAGTGTATCCGCTGGCATTTTGAACTTTCCACTAGCCGTAGATAATGATAGCATTACGTGGAGCTCTTGGACTTGGAGCTTGGCTGTTGTTGGACAGAACTTTGCTAGGCGTTGCTGTGCTAAGTGTTATTTGCTACAACGCTGCCGGTGAATTGCCACTACATATAGAGTGAAGTAGTATGTAGATTTGTCGCACGAACTGTGGCATGTGGCGCTTTACGCTTTGTTTTATTTGTGCATTTATTTATTTGGTTAAATATGTAAACACTACGCTACCCAGCAATTCCACATTTATATATAAATATTCATAGTTGCATACTTCTAGCCAACGCTGTGCCAATCCGCTGCGGCAGATTGGCAAATAAAATGCAAATGCCGAAGGCAATTGAATGCGTAGCGGTTACGGTTGCTCTGGGTTACACGCTTTGGCTGGCGCGCGCGCGGTTTCGCGGTTGCGAATTGAAGTTACCGCGTTGCTTAAGTGGCACGAGCATTCAACGCCGCAAATTCGCATAAACACTGCAGGCACGCTCTTAAAATGCTGCTTCTCTCATTTCATTTCGTTGAGATTTGCACTGTCTCATTTTCTTCTTCGCACACTTGACCAGCTCAACTTGCATACGGCAACTCGTGCGGCCACTTAACGGTACTTAGCAATTAAATGCAACCTTTGGCTATGTTGTACCGATATTCTTAATTAAAAGACATAAGCGAATGCATTATGCAGCTATTATATATTTAATTCAATCAAAGTTATTGGTTAATGAGGAGGAATAGGTTTTCGTCGAATTATTGTGGAAAAACAGCTGCTCCTATATATTATAGAGAAGACAATAATTCTTATGTGGAATCTGCAAACAGAACTTTGGTTTAATGGCCGATCCTAATAGATCCCTATACTCGTATCACTAGGATAGCTAATAATGCACTTAAAAGTGATCATAAAACCCTCATGAATCGACAAAACCCACTGTATCTTAAGATGAAAAAAGATGGCGGCGAATTTGAGTAGATCCTACGGCTATTCTTTTGGTCGCAAAACCACGTCGCCTCTAAATTCTTACACTCTCAGTGGAAGATAACAACGAAGATCTAACTTTTCTTGGTAGCACCAAGTTCTTTCTGAAAAACTCTTCGGTAGCCTAAAGCTAAGCTTGAGCGAAAGCTGCTTGTAGACTTAATTTCGAACCTTCCCTCCAAGATTCGACCGACTTTTTCTCGTCCACATAACACTCGTCGGTATGTGGGCCGAAAAACAGCCACTAAGAACAGCCTTCGTGACGCAGTGGTACAAGTTTTCAGGAATGCAATTGAAGGAGGAGAGAATTCCAGCATGACCCTGCTTGAACGCCTTCATATACTCTGCTTCTCTGTTCCTTAAATCACCTATCAGCAAAATCGACTGCTGCTTTGTTTAGAATGGCATTCCTTTTCCTTATACTCGTAGCTTCTCTCCAGCAGTATAGCCGGCAACCAATGCTTTTTTAGCCTCTTCTCAATATTTGACCTCCATTAAAGCATTCAATATATTAAGGGCCTTTCCCTCTAGGACTTTAATCATCGCCTTCGCCCGCATTTTATTGAATGCCCCTTGATATCGAATAAGGTATTTCTTATGCGTAAGGACTCCCTCCATCCTACATCCTGTAATGCAGTATCGACCGACCAGTCTCTGCTGGGCCCTTCTTATGGTGGACCCTCTCAGTATTCTACTGCTAGTGCATAAATGGATGAGATTCTTCGACACAAACAGAACTTGGACGAAAGTTGAGTTTTGAATAGCCACGACTTTACGCTAAGCAACAAAGAAAAGCGAATAGTAATAGCTGCACTAGAGGAACCAAAAGGCCTTCCGTCGAAAGTTTAAAGAATAATGTGGATGTTTTTGCAGAAAAGGATTCCATGTACATCAGTGGTTTGAGTTCGAGGAAAAGAACCCATGTCTGTAATATAATTAAGCACGCACGTCCTTAGCATTACCAAAATCTGAGGATGGACTCAGAAACAAAGCAAGAATGAAGAAAATACTTCCCATTACCGAAGAACTAAAGTTTTATACTCGCAAGCTTAACCTTCAACATCTAAACAGACGGATCAAAACTGACTATCGAAGTGTACAGAATATTTTGCGCTAAGCTGGATCAAGCTCTGGAATGCCAGTAGGAGTTTGCAGAGCAGAAATAAGTAATAACGAAATTGGCATAAAGAAGATAAATACACATATATATCCAGGCAGTTGAGGCAATAATCGCACATTGCATTGAGTTAGAGAATGTCCGAGAATGCATGGGCCAGCAGTTGTAGTGGCTACCGAAAATCGGCTGCATATATACTAGTATACTGAGCTCGAAGAAATTCCAGGTAACGAAACAACTGATGAGAATGTCAAAAGTGTCATCCGCTATCGAACCGGTTCAGGAAATATGCAGAAAATACACAAGAAATTTTCGAAAGAGCTGACAGATGGAATGAAATACCTTAAGTACCTGAAGGATTGCCAAGATCTTGTGCGAAAGCCTCGAAGAAAAACACGCATTCATTTTATTCAAATGCTCTCAAAAGGGCTGGAGGACTGCCGCTACCTGGCAGCTGGATCGGCATGGGTAAAAACGATACCTTCATAAAATCTATCTAAGAGCTTCGCAATTCAAGAGATTAAAGTGATTTGATATCAAGTCGCTCTTTGAGTTCGTAAAAACCATTGACGTCTTGTGTGACGAATATTACAGCTCCAATCAAACTGAGCCTCCATATGACCTTACTTAGAACCAGTAGGAATAGCGTAACAGCCGACGGAATCTCGGGAATCTTAAGAGAATTTTACATAAATAGAAGTAAAGACTAGTTTTAGTATTCACAACGTAGCAATGCTTACTCCAATTTTTTAAGAAGATATTTACGTACGTTTCAGATTTTAACGGATTTTTAGACGGAATTATTTTAAATAATATATACAAGACAACCATAAACCAACTGTCTCAGCTTTTTTTCTCAACACAGCTAATTTGTTGCATGGATTCTTTGCCTCGCTGTTGGAGATAAATCACCCAAAAACATATGCGAACCGCTACCACACGCAGTTTCGAGGCGGCGCCAACGCGCTGGTTACTCCCAACTGCTTAACAATGGCCACAGTTAACCCGGGAGCCACACAGCAACAATAGCAAAACATAAGCAAGCAAGGCAATAAAATAGCAGATGCCCGCTACAATGTAAAATATGGCCAACCGGCGTAAACACACCCACACATACGCGCACGGCTTCAGCAACTTCGAAAGCGCTTGGAGTGCACCGCGCCGGATACGCTTTTAGCCATTACGTGGGCGCGAGCAGACGCGCGGTTAGCTGGGAATAGCCATAACAAGTAAGCGCAGAGAGGCGGTGTGTTGCCATATTGTTGTTAAGTTATGGCGCGGATTTAAGGGTACATATGTATGTATGTATGATGTGCGCTTTGCCAAAATATAACTTTGTTGCTGTTCTCAATTAACATTTGCTATTGCTGTGTTATATTATGTTATGCTATCTTAAGTTAAACTTTACTAAGTTATGTTATGTTATATTATGCTCTGTTGTGCTATGTTTGCCATATTAGGTTACGTTATGCTATGTTATGTTTTGTTATGTTATGTTATGTTATGTTGAGTTATACTATGTTAAACTAAGCCATGTTTGATATTATATGCTATGTCAAGTTAAGCTATGCTGTACTATACTATGTTATGTTATGCCATGCATGTTATGTTACGAAGTACACAAAACTCTTGTTGGCACTCGATTGAAGCGACTATAGGACCATGATGGGAATACTAACTGGCTACTGTCTGGAGACGACACACGCCCGCAGGTTGGAGTACAATGTCTAGAGCAGGCCATCAGGGAAACAATGGAACATATCTTGTGAACTTGTCTCGCATTGGCAAGACTACGCTGTAAGCATCTGGGGTCCCCACGGTATGATACACTGTAGGAGATATCGATAGTGAGGCCGCAGAGTCTGTTAAAATTCGCGTCAAGCGCAGGCATCCTAAAGGATGACTACTTCTCATGGACCTAGCAACTGAACTCCATCTGGTATCGCAAAGGACCAAAACTGGTCTATGCATGGCTTATTGGCCTACCTACCTAACCTATGTAATGCTTTCCATGTTTTGTAAACTGTGTTATAATATGTTATGCAATGATATGTTGAGCCATGCTACGTTATGATATGTTCTAATACACTATATTCTATTATGTACTGCCATGCTCTATTACAAAATGTTTTTATGTTATGGTGTACTGTGGGGTATAACTCTAGGTATCCAGTTAAAGTTGAGCTACCATACTCAATCCGTACCCCAATGTCACCGCCAAGCACCGCGGGAGTACATAGTGAGTATATTTGAATTAACCAATCTGTATGAAACTCTTGGTCACGGCTAAGAGAGACAAAGCTTTGATGAGGTCACTCCAATATAATCGGTTCAAGGACTCAGTAAGTTGCAAGAAACAAGGGAGCCTCGAATATGGCCCTCGCATAACGTTGACAATCACGGCAAACTCGCAAAGGAACATGATTTATGGATATTTGCTTGGTATGTCCGGAACCTCTATATCAAAAAATACAAATCCGGCATCTACTCTCTCCAGAAAATGCGTTGGAAGGAACATGGCTGCACGAAATATGTAGCAAGTGATGTCTAGTACCTGCAGGTAGGTTATCTTTTCTATTTCGGGATTTGAGAACAAAAACAAATATTAATTACCGAAAAATCTATAATTTTTTACAAAATATTCTTTATTTCATTCCGAAATATAACCGGCCATCTATGTACGTGCAGCATGATGTAGGACAGAACAGGATAGTTCGTAGCACCAGGTTTCAGGATGTAAAAATCCATAAAGCTAACTGGCAGTCCCCTGATCAAAGCACGCCCAACCAAATTGATTGGGTGATAGACGAAAGGCAAACTTCCAGTGTGCTTTGATGCGACTTCGATCAATTTTTTATTGCGGCCAAGGTACAAACACGCCTCAGTACGGCGAAGAGTGTCAGACAGCACATCGGGAACATCGACAAGAAGGCTCTCAGTCTGAGACATTTATTGGGCAGATCAGCTTTCTTATGGTTCTTTCGACTATACTGCGTGGAAGACTTAAGTCAAACTTATTGGACCTTATCAGCGTGGTTTTTGACAAGGCAAGTCTACCATAGGCTAGATTTTTACAATGCGTTGAGTCCTGCAGAAGATTCTTGACTAACAGATCGACACCCATTACATATTTCGATGTCATGTTTAAACTTAGGATCTCTTGCGAAACTCGTGCAGTTATTCAGAATGACACAACTATCAGTTGCATCAAAGTAGAAAAGGACTTCTCCGAGGTGTCGAAACATGAACGATGATGAACTGAGTTGAGAACGTTCTTAAGACATTCGAGTGAACTGTCCTCCGCAAGCTCTTTGGAGCCGTCCGCGTAAAGAAGTTGGAAACACGAACTGTATGAACTCCTCGACGACATGGATATGGTTATGCGTATTCAAGATCCAACGAATGTGCTGGTTAGGCTAAAAGGTACACATGGAAGACGATGCTCCAACGAAAATTTTCTATCCAATTAAGAACCTATAAGTGGATAATGGAAGTAAGGACGGCCACGCATCCAATCGAAGCACCAAGTGCATAGCGACCTGTCTGGACTTGGAATGCACAACTGGCGTGTGAACGCAAATTATAGAGGCAACTGGCGAAGTTTTATTCCTCGGCACAGATCGACCCACGGTTGTAGTGGGTACTGGCTGTGTAATACAATGCCATACTATGTTATGTTATGCGTATGGTACGCCATTCATAGTTGATCCACACCACGTAGCCAACTGAGCACTCAACGCCGCCACGGCTCGTTTATATGCATATATGGAAATTCGAACAAGTTTTTTGTACCATTGACTTTCTGACATGCCGTTGCAGCCGCAGCCACAATATCTGTCAACTATGTAAGGTTGTTGCTTGCAACCTTTTCATTTGCTTACTTTTTTACATTTTTTTTCCGCGCTGAATGATATATGCAGCATGCGGTTATAGGTCTTAAAGTTTATCTCTTGTCTCTATACCGGCCAAACCCGTTGTCTTCCATCTGCTGCTGGCTCCCAGGCTGCAACTCCCACTGCTTAAATCATATTTGGCTGGCGGAAAGTCTCGTTGGAACCAATTTTCTTTGTAATACTGTTTCACTGGCGAGCGAAAAAATTCCAAAAATGTAACAAATTTGGTTACAAAGACGAAGCGAAATAAAATGCAAATCTTTAGTTGTGTGGGTGGCGTAGCATTCTTAACGGATTTCAGGATTTATTTCTAGTTATCAGATGGTGTTCTAATATATTGTTGTATTTTTTTTTTTTTGTGGCTGTTGTTGTATTTTTTACAGCTCTGCGCTTCGCAATGTCTACTTTCGCTGATTTGTTTATGTGCATAACTGTATTTGCATATTCATTTGGGTTTGTACGAGAAATTGGATTTGGTTTCAACAATTTCATATGCAAATGTTAGAAATATTAAATAGAAAAGTAGTAAGGCAGTACTAAGTTCCAGGGCAGCGAAATATTTTTAGCTCATTGCAAACTTTTCTTCAAATCATAAGCCTTAACCTCTCACTTCACAAAAAAAAGTAAGAGGTGCCTATGAACGTAAATCACCTGCTATGGTCACAAAGTTGCAATGATTGCTAGCAAGAAACTATTCTCAACATTAAACCATAGTACTTTATTGCTTTTATAAGCAATTAGAAGATAAGAAAGTTTCGACCATATTGGAGCGGAGTAGTTTTTAAAATCCCATTCCTTCTGTCGCCTACCGAACTTTATGACGTTGTTCTTTGTAGACATTCTAAGTCTGCGTTAGTAGCGCATATGTCTTCCACCCAAATTTTCTTGGAATCATGCAATTATAGAAACAGTTTTCTTAACTTCAAAAGTCTCCTCCAATCGATCGTATTACCGATATTAAGAAGCTTCAAATTAGAATTTAAGAAATCGGACAAATATTTAAGAAAGGAGTATGTCTTAAATATTATCCCAGAGCTTACACTAAGAATCAAGATTATTGACCATTTACAGACAACTAGTTTCAATAACTTTGGACCCATTTAGCGTATAGGTGTAGGTTCGGTGGGATGTCTGAAGATATAAGCTCCCAAGTGTTTAAGTCTTAACTTTCCAAACGCGAGACAGTCAAGAAGAAAGTGTTGAGTTGTTTCCACCTCATCTTCTTACGTACAGCTTCTGCAGATGGCATCTGGAAAGATTCTCAGCCTCACTACTTGGATGCCAATAGGGCAATAGGCTGTTAAAATCCCCACAGCTAAGGAGAGGCTAACCTTACTGAGAGAAAAGATATCACTAGATCTCTTGCTATCGATCTTGGGTCAAAAGGCTTTAGTGACAGCGCATGTACCGATGGTGGCTCAGCGCTGGCCAAGCTTTCGCGAATACAGCTATCAAGTGGTAGAACAAAAGAGGATACTGGAATACCGACCCGCTCCTATTCTACTGATAGCGCTTCTAGAGTGCCTTTTTTTGCTAGCTCATCAGCTTTATAATTTCCTGCGATTCCGCTGTGGCCTTGCAGCCATGTCTGAGTGGATGATCACTTCTCTAAAGGAGACTACACTCCGGAGCAGTAAATCTACTACTACCTTAATGGATGCAACCTCAACCTGGAAGACTTTGCAATAGTCAGGAAATCTGAAACTGGAGTTGATAGAGAGCTCCTGAAAGTAGACGCCTCCACCAACCTTTTCCCCATCCGTGAAGAAGGTTCTTCTCCTCCAACGACTTCTTAATTAGTCGGTATTTATTTACTTTGGTATTAACTTTAAGTGTTGGCACCATCTCTAACGCCAAAGTTTTTTTAATTACCTAAATACCCCGATAGTTGCCTTAAAGTATTTTGTTGATGTCATGGACCTTTTTATAAAATTTCTTAACAATTCTCCACAAAAGTTAGCATGTTTTAATAACAAGCCGCCAAAATACCGAGAAAAAGGGCATCAACTACTTGTGAAGCCTCGAAATGAAGTAAGAAAGTTAGTGCAGAGAAATGGCTTGTGCGAGTCACAGAGCTTTGCATGAGTATAACAAGCACTTAAGTTGCTAAATATTATTACATAAGCATGCAGATACGTTAGTAAGTTCGCACCACTGTTAGTGGCTATACACTTTGTGACGATAATGGCTGCAGTTTGGTGAACGTTGAAATCTAAAACTCTACTTTCGAAGTTTTCGCCAAGAAAATGTTGAGGTTAAGGTGGTGACTAACCTTTACACTAAGAATTTAGTTAGCTTGTTGTCGCTTTATGGTACAAAGTCTTGGTAAAGAGTACAAATATTTTTCTAACTTTAGGCACTTACGAGAAGAGATGTTTATTTCCAGTTATTATAGGCACGAAGTGAAGTAATTAAATACCTGTTAAGAAGTAATGCGTACTTGATGAGTATGTAACTTTGTAGTACTACTTATGTTTTCAAAACATTAAAGTTTAAGTGAAAGGCTTGTTTAGAAACAGACACATTTTTGAGACAAATTTGGACGATGGCACTTGCTCAAATCCAACACACACATTCTTATTTCCTAACAGCGGTCAATAATTACGACACTTACGAGCTTCAAGGACTTTCTTTCGTGAACCGAAGTACTGTTTCTCAAATAAAAAATACTTGTTGGGTCGCAGAGTCAGATTCCGACTCAGACTTCTCTATATCCTACTAATGCGGAAATATCTACTGCCACAGCCAGTCTTTTCACTTTGTATTTAGCAGATAACAGCTCATAGCTTGAACACAGTCGATCACATCCTTTACATATATCGACATGGCTGCACTTATATAGCAGTATGGCACTTGCTGTTAAAGACTATCTCGAGATTTCAGGCCGAGAACTTGTATAACTCCTCATGTTTTAAGAATCAAACCTGTTTTTTGATGTTGCTCAACGTCAACTTACACAGCCGTATTGTAGTCCGCTTTGCGAGGATTTGGTATTTTCGAAGACGGTTTTAAAATCGCCGAACAGGTGGCGTGTGTCGATCTACCTTTCGCTGGTCTTTTCCAAGATTTTGCTCATGGTAAAATTGTAGATTTCCCAGGTCTAAAGCTACACTGATAAAATCCAATAAGTTTGTTAACGTTGGGCTTCAACCATCGGCTTTTGCCGCTTTGTAGCTCTTCAGACGGGTAGTTGCCATTCAAGCTGCTGCATGGTCGGGCAATGGAACGTCTGCTCCATCGTCATCGATTTGGGAATCGGGTTCACCATATTCCTGGTGTTATGCTTTCACTGCCATTCACCGGGCTGGAGAAGTGTTTCTCCATAATCACTAGATCAGGGGGCTTTACAAGACCAAGCTCCGGTCCGGTCTTGACCTCCTGTTAGTCGCCGCATCTTTTCGTAGAATTTTTGAGGAGTACTGTCAGCCAACTTATCAAGCTGTTCGTACTCACGCATTTTGGCCTCTGCCTTTTTTTGTGCGCAAATGCGTCTCGCTTCCTTTTTCTAACTGTCGGTATTTATCCCATCCCGCACATGTTGTAGTCGAACGTATGCGCGGTAGGCAATACTAAGACAGTTACTAGGTGCGAAAAAGAGGATTCGCTGCGTTTGACTGATCTCGATTTAACTTTCAATACTTACATAAAAAATTGCATTAGCCGGTTGAGAATTACAGCACTGCCCTCGCACGCGCTAATTAAAAGGATAACTAATTGACCACGCAAACTAAAACTATGCTGAGCTAACAACAGAAACTCATTCAATCAACAGCGCTATTCTGAAACCTCAATCAAGCGCACACAAGACGAACTCAGGCAATTATTCAATAGCAAAACTCTACGCTCGCATATTTCCACATCCAAAATCAATTCAAATCTGTGCGAAACATGCAATTTCTTACACCATCACATCAGCGCTTTATTTTTCTCAAGAGGCCCGGCGCACCACACACGAGTACTTATCGAGTTGGTTGCCATTCGTCAGTGGCTCGAGCGCATAAATCCTACCTTCAAATCGTAATTTTTTCTTCTGCTTTGCCTTACCGTCGTAAACTAAGTAGCGTGAATCTATTTTCTTCTTCCAACTCTAAGCTCAACATTGCTAGAGAGTGCAAACAAACAAAAATTCAGTGAAACTTGCAAATCTCTTGGAAATTCGGTTGCAAACTTTTATAAGTTGGCAATTGTTGTTGGCAACGCAAAAATTCGTACGAGTGCTGGCTTAACATGCTACTTCTCACCATGTGTATAGAAAAAATATGATTAGGCGCAAGTATGTTCTGGGAAGAAATGCAAATTGCCTCGGACAAAAGTTGGTTTAAACTCGAGTTAAGCAAATTTCGAAATTTAATCTCACTTTTTTTTTGTCAAATACCTTTTCACAAACTCTTTATTTTTGTGAAATCACACACGAATTATACACTTTATTGCTAAGGTCCATGGATCAAGGTCAGATTTTTTGTAAGACACATGCTCCAGCCGAAATCTATTCGCTTTTAACTGGCCTTTGATCTCAAGTAAGTTGTGCTAATAACGATGGCTTATTAGGATAGTGAATAATGTAATCAGTACTTAGGTTAACTCGCATTTGATCTTCCGCTTTAATATGAACAGGCAAAATCATCCATGACCAGCTGTCTAAAAACACCAGCGCCTTTTCTTCTTTTCAACACATAATATATTTGACTTGTTGGACTAAGCTTTTAAGCTTTTCAAATGTATTCTCCTTCCCTTTTTTTCATTTTCAACTGCTCAAAATGTATGTTTGTCAGCTCGCATATGACATGTGAAGCCTAGTAGCCTACTTCTTTATCACAAAGCCCGCAATTTACACTATTCTCCGAAGCAAATATTCGATTTTCATTTCTTTTGTGGCAACATCTTAATCTACCAATTTCTCTGCTACCATCAGCAGCATAAGGACGAGGCGAAAGGGGCACCCAAATGATAGAATAATGCAATGCCACCGAAATGCAACTCTATTGATTATATTAGTTGCGTTAACGCTCACCTTTGCTGCTTGGTGACAGCGAATTCTATTCAATTTCGTTGTCTGCTCGCTTTCAGGCGAGGAGTAAGGATGTGTGGAGAGCTCGTTAGAGCTCCAACACATCACACATTCGTATCTATATATTGTATAAAGATATATTGAGGCGAAATCTAAACTATTTCTAGAGAGTGTATTGAGCGTGCGACTACAGCTCGGCAGTTCGTAAGTTGAAATCTTAATTCTACTTAAGCAAACTGCTTGGCTTGGCTCGTTCCGTTCAAGAACTAGTCGTGAATCTTAATTTTTCAAAAAATTATTGGATTATGGAAAGTTAATGTAATTTATTTCTTGGAAAGAAAGAAAATTGTAAGATCAAACTTAAAACTAAAGAGAGGTCACTGCGATGCACACATACCGAAAAGCGCGGAGTCAAAAACGTAATGATTATGCGGTATCAACTGCTATCAGAAGCCATTCCGTGACGAATTGACTTAGTCCTATTGAAATCTGTGACAAAGGTTCGATTATTTCTGGGTAATAAGTATAGAAATGTAGACGTTTGAAAAATCTTTTGAGTAGAGCTTAAGTAGTCATAGTCGTGGCGAGATTCCCAGATCCAGCCTTCAAAGCAATTTTTACCAAAAGTTGGAGGCTGCTAAGATATTTAAGTGACAGACAGATAAAGGATCATAAACCATTCAAGTGAAAGATATAGATTTAATATTAACTTAACTAAGTTTATATTAGAGACATTTAAAAAACCTTACATATACTTCAGATACTATAATCCTCTACTTTGGGCATGCAATCTCCCGAATCTTTTAGTAATCGCTGAAGTAATGATTGATAAAAGACACACGGTAAAGGCTTTGATGCTTGGAATGCTTGGATAACTTAAGACCGCTTACTCTTCATTGCTAATTCTCTATCTCTCTCCCTCCCTTTCTCTCTGTCTCTTTCTCTCTCTGTCTCTCTTTTCTTTCTCTCTCTCAACTCAACATATTTTGTTTATTTCTCTTTATGGGTAGTTTTTTCTTGTTTCGCTCTCTAACCCTGGGACTAATAGTTCTGGGTTTGCCTGCGACATGTGCCTAAAACCGGCCCACTTTTCTGTCCACAGCCTGCTAGTAGCTCACTTCTAGCTACACTCACACTGTGCGCATATATACATATGTATTTACTCTACATAGCTACGATTTCCTCATTTTACCAAATCCCTAGAGACTTGGAGCAAAATCTGTTGATAGCCAAGTTATTTGACTGCCAGCTTGCAGGCACATGTGCCACCTGCTGGCAGCTGCCTCGGACTTCATTATGCAAGCCAAACACACACAGAGCCACACACATATACACTGTTATTAATAGCTATGTGTGTATGGGTGACTCAGAGCTGGCTTTGCGCCCATTGCTTAGTTTATTCATCTAATATGCTGATCCGGCGGCTTAGCAGTGCGAAAGTGTTGAGATTCAGTGCAATGCCGCATTGGTGCCAATCACACACATATGCAGCCACGGGCGCTGCCACACAGGCAGGCAAGTAATAATGAGATAATTTTCACCCACTCACTACGTTAGACACTTTAATGCGCCGTCGGGTTTCGGGCATTTCGAAAGGGTTTTAAGCCAGTTAAGTGAAGTGTCTTAGCAGTTTGCCATGTGCGAATATTGAGCGCTCGTCGGCCCGGTATTTACGAGCGTTTAGTCAATTGGGCTCTACATACATATGTAGACTACTGCTGCTGGCAGTGGCAGCTCAAACAAGTGTAAAGCAATTTTCGTAAGTCAGAATATACAGATTTACATGTGTTGCCTGGTACAAAGGCTCATCACTTATGACTTGGCCACAGCTGTGTGGCAGTGAAAGTTGCCAATTATTGGCATAGGCCATTAAGACGAGTAGAGTCATGTAATACCAGACGATATTTATGCGGTGTGACAAAAAGCAGTGATATATGGATAGTAGGATTTGAAGTGGAGCGGCGGTGAAGTCGAGAGTTCAGAGTTCTCAGAAGTGCTCGATGCTCTGCAACAATGTATTGCAAATTTTCGCCCCCAAACAATTTAGAACTATCATCCCCGTGACTCGGTTTCCTCTACATGGCTGTGTAAAGAATAAAGGACTTAAATCGAGTGAAGTTTAATACAAATCGATTTAAAGAATATTAACTGATTGAGCTCACCGAAAATATCTTGTAAGTACTCAACTAATAATATTATAAATACATCAGTGCATGAAACACGAACATCTTTTAACTCGGACTAACTCGAACTCCATTAAACACGAAAGCTTAAGTGCTACTTTTAGGTACCACAGTTTATCTCGCACTCCAAACTGGTTGAGATTATCTGTAAAGATAAGATAAAATCATTATCTATAAACATAATCCGAGAATACTATCCACCCATGGCTCTCGAATCGAAGAAGCTTTTTACTGGAGCATCGTCGTCCATGCGTACAACAAGCATAACCAGCGCATTTGTTGGAGATTTATATGCTTACCAATATCCATGGCGCCTTAGGGCTCATACAGTTCGATGGCTCCTAAGACATTGCGGAGAACAGTTTTCTCGAATGCTTCAAGTGCTTTCTCATCTCGGTTCATCACCGTCCGTGTTTTTGTGTAATTTAATTGGACGGGAATGGTAGGAAACATATAGAACGTAATTTTTGTTTGTCAAGAGAGGTGTCTTGAAGTATTTTTAATCGTCCAGCCAGGTATTTGTTAATAGTTATATTCGTGGTTTGTATGATTGGCAAAAATAGATAAAATCGAATCGATACTACCCCGAACTGAAGCCATTCGCCCACCGTAAGCATCGTAAATTTGCCTTGGAATCACTTGAAAACGATAACGATTGAAGAAAATCATCTTCTCGGATGAGATTCACTTTCATCTAAGTGGCGTGGTAAATAAACAAAACTCTCGATTCAGGTGCGACGAAAATAGACAAATAAACAACCATTTCATTCACCAATTGACAGTTCTTCTTTCGAAATGAATGACGATGACACCCTTATAGTCAAAGGAGAGCGGTTGATAACCAGATTTTCATGGCCACAGTTGGAAGAAGTTGAGCTTGACAACAGCTGGTTTCAACAAGACGGGGCTGCGAGCCACACAGCACATGCAACAACCGAATTATCCAAACATAGAAAAATTTGGAGATTCAATTATTTCAAGAAATTGTGACACTAAATGGCCACCAAGAAGTCGTGTTTTAACACCATTAGCCTACTTCTTGTGGGACTATTTGAAGTAATTGGTCTTTAGCAATAAACCAGAGTCTCTTCAAACTTTAGAAGTTAATATTGAACGTGACTTACAGCTTGATTTAGTGGAACAAATACTCGAAAATTGGGTTCGTCGAATTCGTTCCTGCAAAAGAAGTCGTGGAGGCCATTTGAAGGATGTTATATTCAGAAGTTGATTGTATCGATTGTATTTCACATTACATAAAAACATTTGAATTTCCTTAACCTAAAATGTGTGTGTGTGTTTTTTAAATCCTGGAAAACCCTACATATATATATATCGATCCTCTAGTTGATGCTTTGCACCTTAAGGTTTACCCATGGCAATATTATTCTTGCAAGTTGCAAAAGTATAAAACGTTTCGTTGCACCCGAACTCAGTCCTTCCTTACTTTTTAATTTATATATTTAAAATATCTCACATAATATTCATAATTAACAGCAACACCTGATTTAACCAATAATATCTCCTTTGACATCAAATATGAAGCTGATTAAAATAAGTGGAATTCTTAATTACACATTCAATCGAAATATTTGTAAAAAGTAAAAGCTTTTCAGCCTCACAATCATGGTTCAATTACACCCTTAATTCAACGCTTAATTAACCAAGCTTGAGGAGAGTTTATAACACAAAAGTAATACGCTTATATTTAAAGCTAGTCACAGCATTTTACAACCACAACACGTGGGTCACAGCGTTGCATTATCGAAAGCTGCGCGGCAGCTGGCTGCAGTTTAGTAATTTCAACAAATGCGCATAAATTTCGGTGGCAGATTTATAGCTTGAAACTAAAAACAAAAAAGGTATTGAAAAATATAACAAAAAATCGAAAAAGACTAAAGAAGAACTGAAAAAACTTAAACGAAAATTCAGAATGAGTAGAAAACGCAAACGCAAACGCAAACCGAATGACGATGAATTAAGAAAAATTGCAATGGCAAAAGCGACTGCAGCTGTGCGAGCGCTAAGGGAAGCCAAAGCAAAGTTATGCATAATTCAGATTTAACGCAAACACAATCTGTGCCTTAATCAAATATTGACAGGTGCACGTGTACCTAGCACATATCTATACCCGCATGCTCAATATATGGAACTACTATTTTTTCATAAGCATGTCTGCTGGAGCTTCGCAGCACAAATGGCAGCTTTAATACTCGTTTTTTACTTTATGCTCATATTTTCCACTAACTGTTCACTCTTCACCTGCTCTCCGCTCATGTGCTTTGCCGTATTTTAATCTTTGCTCTCAACACTTTTTTGATATATGCGTGGTGAAATATTGAAAAATAAAACTGAAAATAAAATCACATTTTAAAGGATTTGCAAATGTGATTTTCATTGAAAATAATAGCTACTATGCAATTCAGGTATGCAGTAATTTAGCATTTCGCCACGAGTACTCACTTACGAACGAGTGCGTAAAAACAATCGCGCATTAGAGAAGAGCGTCGATAAACGCGAACAAATGAGATATAACAGCATTTCACAGATTATGAAGTTTTAAACCTAGTCTTTGAAGAAACATATAATTTTAAGTTTTCAAGCTATTTATTCCCCGAACAAAAGTTATCAGGAATATTCTTTAACATTTTAGTGACGTGCAAAATGTTAAATGCTCATCAGTTTAGGAAACCCCTTAAGAAAACGTATAGAAACACGCAGACAAGTTTTTTGTTTGTGAACTTTTAAAGAGAACATGGCATCTGCGGTCCCCACGGTATGATATACTGGAAGAGGTATCGGTAGTGAGGCCACAGAGTCTGTAGTTCGCGTCATGTGCAGGCATCCTAAACGATAACTACTCCCCTTGGACCTAGTAACTGAACTCCATCTGGTATAGCAAAGGACTAAAAGTGATTTACGCATGGCTTATTGGCCTACCAGATGAAACTAACCCAACCTTAGATGAGAATGGCTGACGATGTTGCATCTATGGTAAAATGAAAATTTCTAAGCACCGTCTAACCGCTAACCGAAGGCTACCTCAGCGTGATATTCAGCTGGATTATAGAAATGGCTTAGCCGTTAACCAAAGTAAATCAGAAATGGTTTTATTTACCAGGAGTTTTAAATATACAGACGTTTCTCTCACCTCATTCGAAGGCTGATGTCTTTAGCCTGTTGATAAGGTGAAATACCTAATCGAAAGCTTGCATAGCGACACAAAATTGTGGAGACAGAAAGAAAGGTACGAGTATTCACTGCCTATAGAGGAGATATGGGGAAAAGGTCGAGGCTCTTGCCATAGATGGTTTTTTGGTTCTACGAGACCATAGTTAAGCCAGTAATATTGTATGTTTTATTCGTCTGGTGTAGGGCTGCAAAGAGCGCTTTAATTCTATACCAGAAATGTCATTTAATGCTATTCTACACATAGAATCCCTAGTTATTGAACAGCGGTTGCAATGCTGCAAAGATTCAGACAGCTGGGTATTAGAAAGGATTCAACGAATTTCTCTTCTCCTTCAATTGCGTGCGTGAAAACTTGGACGACTGCATCACAGAGTCTACTCCTGGCGGCTGTTTATCTGCTCACATACGAGGGACATGTGGATGGGGAGAATCCGCTGCAGAAGAGACGCAGTGAGCTTTTTTCACAGAACTAATGTAGAACGGAATCTTGGAGGCGGATTATTCTGTACGGAGCTCTCCGTCAAGCTCATCTTGCTATTTAATTAGCAGTATACTTTTTTCTTCGAAGCTCAAACCTTCTTTCGGTGAGGTGAGCATTCACTGCGAAATATTATTAGCGATGAGTTTGCAAACTCTGCTCTCACAGTTAGTCAAGGAGTACCTGTCTTCACTAGAGTTAGCATAAACCTACGTCATCAGAAGACTCGTTTTGGTGCCGGGTCATACCGGAATGATTGGAATATGCAGAGCCGATGAGCTAGAAAGAATGGGCATCCGTACATCGCTCACATCATCGTGGGAATGAGTTGGATCTCCGTTGTCATATTGCGATCTAACATCCTCACATTAGACTTGTGGACCTCGCGTGCATTTAGGGGCTGTTGGTCGACGACTCTCTCGTATGCGAGTGCGAGATCTTTCTGGTTTCGAGTAGAATGTAGTAGATCTACTGAACTGCTTGCCTTTAACAAAGTATATCTAACCACAATTGTAGGAGTTCTCACTGGACATTGTACAATAAGCATTCATATTTTAAGGCTCAAATTCCCGTCGGACGCAAATTTTAAAATTCGTTTGGAAGAAGGTGAGCTGGAAATATCCAGTCATTTTCGCCTTTGCAAGACTGAAATATCTCGGCAGTCATTCCTTTAGCGAACCAGAAGACATTGACCACTGCAACAAATTTGCGATCGACTCAAAGCGCTTTGTCGATTTTTTATGGTCTTTGTCATACATTTTTTTTAGAAGTTTTATGTACCACAACAAGCCGCCGTTATTAGCTGTCTAAGTGAGATCACTATTAGTATCGGCAATTTAACCTAACCTAAGCTCCTCCATATACCTTCAAAATCAAAAAAAAAAAGTATTTGGCACACTCTATCATCTCATCTGCTCACCTCTAATGCTTTCTATTTACGATAAGTAACTACCATACCCACATATTTACCAATAGTGCTATTGTAGTCTCTCATTTCACCACACATTGAAACATACCATCAATATCACAATTTTTTCACAAAACAACGGTACAAAAAGTAATCGCACAAAAAACTTTTGAAAACAAAAAGTTAAGCGCTTCGGAGCCGTAAAGTATATAGGTTATGTTTTTGGCGTGGCTGACATAATAACGGCTGCATATGTCAAGAGTTTATGCAAACAGTATTAAGTTTGTCGTGCACAAAATATGGAGAAGTAATCCCAAATTAAAATTGAAAAATATGAACTCGAGCTTTATTATAAATTAACTTTAATATTATAATTTTTTTACTTTTTTACATTTTTCATATACAAGCAGTTGAATATCAATAATAATTTATCGAAAAAGGATTTAAAGTCGATTTATGTGCAGATAGTCTATGCTCTTTCCCCTTATGTGAGAGGTTTTGCTGTTGTTTGGGTTCTATAAATTTTAAGAATACTTTGATAGCAGAAGCTTGGCTCCGGCGAACAGTCGAAAGCTTTCCATCCATTCTATTGCCTTTTTTACCATCGTTGGTAACATCGCTGTTAATAGAATTAATTTAAAAAAACTATGAGTCAGCGACCTTAAAGAGTATTGTTCAAAAACAACGGCTCTTCATAGAATTCTGTACAAACGAGCTTTGAAAAAAAGCTTTTTTAAACGATCCATCAAAGTAGAACGACTTTGAATGGCTCCAGCGAAAGCTTTCCAACCGCCTGTAGAGTTTGACAGCATTTGAAAAACATTTGTAATACAATGAATAAAGGTATGAAAAAAAGGGATGCAACGAGAGCTTTCGGGAGCTTATTATGAATTCTAAAGAAAAAATAGCTCTTTGTTTATGCAAAGGAGGAGAAAAAATATTATAGGATAAATAGTAATATACGTAACTATTTAGGGTTTCAACGTGAGCTTTACTGGAGCTTTCTAGAGCTTTTTAACATTTTTTTAGAGAAAATAAGTCTTGCAATAATATTGAAGGCAGAAGTTTTCTTATGAGTCAATAAAAGTTTGGAATGAAATAAGGGACTATGAAGCTTTCATATATGAACTAAAAAAATTTAAATATGCATAAAAAAGTAAGGTTTTGATTCTGCGAAGTTTAAACAAGTGCGAAGATATATAGGAAAGCTTCGAGGAAATATTTAGAATTAAACAAGGGAATGTGAAGCTTTCATAGACGATGTAAAAACCAACAATATTTTGATTCTGCGAAGTTTAGACAAGTGCGAGGATATATGGTGAAGCTTTTTTGAAAGCTCCGTGATAAAAGCAAAACTTATAACTCAGTTCAAAGTCAGCTGAGCTTTCGTCTTTCGTCAGTCAAAAAGCTCACAGTGCTTCATAACCAAGCTCTACAAAGCCACACGACAACTTCTAAGTGATAACTTAACTCATTTACATATGTTTGCTGCCACTGAACAAGTATTTTTTTATAAGAATGAGCTTAAAAAATTTTGCTTTCTTCAAAAATTCCACAAAAGCTTTCATACTGCATATATTTGTATGTATTTTGCCGAAAAGTGGGGCAACATAATGCGTTCTCTTAATGCTGGTGATATTTTAAATAATTTTTGTTTTGTACCTTTTCTCCAAAGGAGTGACACAAAAAGAAATTATGAAAATGACAAGCAACGAAAACGATTGAAAAAAATTAAATAAATTGAAGACGAGTTAAGTAAACTTTCACGCAAACAGCATAATTGAAAAGTTCGTACGCTGCGGCGAAATTAAAAAACAAAAAATGAAAAAACTTTAAGAAATCGGTGGCGTAAAATATTGCCATTACTGTTTTCCGCTTGCCACTACTTTACTACTTTTCAACTTTCAGCGCGCATAGACGCCACGTCCGGGAAGCAGCGGACAAGCGAAAACGCCGCCATGAAAACAGGTAGACAAGTTTCGCTTGTAGAATTCTTTTCTTTATTTTTTTCAGAAATTTTCATGTTTTCGGTGACATCAAACTTTTGGCAGCCGTGCCATGCAGATGCAGTGGGCGTAAGTGAATGCTTAAAAAAGTAGAAAGTTGTATTAAATTACAAATTTTGCGGAAGAACTCAAAGATATTAAAAAAAAAAACTAGGTTTGAGCAGCAAAAATGCAGTGATAGTAATATATACAAACATTGAAGCCTCAATCAGTTGTGTATAACAGTTCCTTGATTTCGTTGATGCAGAGTTGTATTTTGACAGCTGTCAAAGAGTTACCGAATAGGAATTCTTTTCGTGAGAAGCCATAAAATTCCACTTGGGCAAGGGTAAAGGTAAAGATCACAAAAACCGTCCAGCCAATTCAGCGGTTTCGTAAAAAGTATGGTCACAGAGATGCTTCAAACTTAGTCCGCCAAAAGTTGGACAGTGCAGGATAAAGTGTCTACATCTTTAACAAGTTGTATCCTCTAAAATCTGAAATGGAATGTTGTCCTTATCATTGCCGCCATGGGAACCTTGCTGAGAGCTAGTAGTTCAATGTACTTTGTAGACCCGCAAAACGGAGACAAGGGAACACCTGCGTTCATGGCAAATGCATTTTTCCGAAAAGGATGAAGTCGCGCGGTGCCATATCAGGTGAATACAGGGAGTGGTTAATGGTTAAAATGTGATTTTTGGTCAAATAATCGTCCTTCGAAAGTTGGATTCTGAGCAAAAATTCTGACCCCAATGTTCGGTCAAAGTGCGATAAATCGATGTTTTGGAGATATTCAAAGCCATTTCCATGAATTTCAAAGATAATTTCGACTAATTTTTGATGAATTCCAGTCGACATATAGATGGCGCCACCAGGGGGCGCTAGATTCAAAAAGTCATGTTTACTTTGGAAAGCACCTTGTAGGTGGGATATACCCTAAACAAAGTATAATAACTTTGCAACGAAGTTTCTAACACGCAGAAGGAAACGCCGGAGGCCCTATAAATTATTTATACGTATATAAATGATTCCCCAATCGATGACGGTGGAGCAGACGTTCCATTGCCCAAGCATGTACAACAAAGCAGCATGGCAGATGGATTGCCGGCGGAGCTATTCAAATACGGCGGCGAAGAACTGATAAGGAACATGCATCAGCTTCTTTTTAGAATATGGTCAGACGAAAGCATGTCCAACAATTAGAATTTAAGTGTTCTCTGCCCAATCCACAAAAACAGAGACCCCACAGTCTGCGTCAACTATCTTGGGAAAAGCCTCCTCAATATCACGTGTAAGGTTCTATTAAGCTTATTGTGTGAAAGATTAAAGCCCACCGTCAACAAACTGATTGGACCTTATTAGTGAGGTTTCAGGCCTGGAAAATCATCAAATGACCAGATATTTACCATGCCCCAAATGTTGGAAAAGACCCGTGAAAGGAGAAACGACACACACCTCCTCTTCGTTGAATTCAATGATGCTTTTAATAGCACGAAAAGTAACTGCCTTTATGCCGCTATGTCTGAATATGGAATATCCGCAAAACTAATACGGCTGTGTATATTGACAGTGAGCAATACCAACAACTCCATCAAGATCGGGAGGACCTCTTCGAACTTTTCGATATCAAACGTTGTTTCAGTCAACAATCTTCTACAAGAAGCCGATGTCGGACCACTATAGCATATAGCTTCATACAAACTGATCGGTTAAAGTCCCTGCATGAAAAACTTTCTCTTTGCGAAGGATACTGAGCTTTTGAATGACGTCAAACTATCGACGTTCGGCGGGAAAACTGTATAAGGAAACTAAAACTCTTTCATTGTGTTCTCACAGTGGTGTTCTGCTTGAACTTTTAAACTCTTTATAGTCTTAAATAAACACTTTCCAAAAAGTACTCTTCAAATCATAGTTTATGGAACAACAATAGTATACATTTTCCTGGAAAATTTTCATAAAACCAGATCTTCACAAACTCATAATCAATATTACTCAGTGCACCAAGTAACGTATAGCACAGTAAGCACAAATTAAGCTTTATTTCAATCAATAAGTACGCATTCAGAGTTAAGTACTCGTATTACTTTCCAATATCCGCATTTTCACTAATCGCCCATCAATGATTTTATATGCTCTTATCATCAAATACACACACACATATACACACTTAGAAATATATACTCGTATGTGTTTGTGCTTTGTGCAAATTCATAGTATTTGGTCCCCAGCGGAGCCATCTTTCTGGAGCTCGACGCTCATTTCCACACCATTAAGTTGCAAGCCAGTTCAATTGCAAATAAACACGAAGCACGCCTGCAGCCACCCCCTTCACTTTAACAGTCCCGAGCGGTCTTGCTACACACTTCACTCTGTTTCGACTGAGGTATGCATGTGTGTATGTGTGCCAACGTCTGCTCGGACTTTATAAAGTAAATCATCGAAAATAAAATAGCCGAGAAGATGTTGAACGCTCTAAGCACTAAGAATACAACTTACACACGAAAGCTAGGGCGTACAGACATACATACATATTTACAACCATATAAATGTATATACTATATACTCGTGTACAGAGATGCATGCGAGTCCTCTGCAGCAGCACGTTCATTGCAGCTTGGCGACTCACCACCTTCAACACCTACATACTACATTACTGGCTGTACACGAGTAAAGAGTTCCTCGGAGTCCACCTTTCACCACCGCTTGCCGACAACTAACGATGTGGAAAAATTACGATTATGTTATTATTATGTCTGCAGGGTAATACACCACATGTCCGCAATGATTCAACACCATTGCAGCAAGGGCAAGCGGCAAGCGGCAGCTACCGGTTCAATGATGCAATGGCTGCTGGCATGAGAGTAGAAAATGAATTTAGAGTAGATGCTAGCGACAAGAGAGGTAAAGAGTTAAGATGAGCTGAGGTATAAAGTTCATTGGAAAATAATATGGCAACACTGCGTTGTAAGGTGTAGAAATTAGAACGCAATCAATTTTATAGAATCAAATTAAACTAAATTGGAGATAATTTTGATGAGTAGAAATTAGATTTAATTAATTTAAAGGAAAGCAATGAAAAACTAACTAAAAAGTTAGTGGTCAGCTTAGAAGATACTTTGAGTCCAGTAAAATCACTTGAGAGAGCGCTTCGGAAGATCAGTAACAAACAAGAAGAAACAGAATTAACTTCTTAGAGAGTGAAGATGTAGAACAGGCAGTATTCAAAAGTAAAATCACTGGCTGTGAATAGTAAAGCATGGAACTCGTAGACAATACTTCACGGGTCCGGAATTCTCAGGACACACGGTGCTTTGCAACAAACTTTCTCTAATTTTTTTCTCCAATAACTCACTACTATCATCTCCGATCCCAGGTTTTCTGTCTACGAACCCGTTCACCAGTACTTTATTTTGAAATAGATATCTCAAGATCTGTCCCAAGTAATATGCCCACAGTACTATGCCAGTAAGTAAGAATGAAACCTTTCGAAAATGTAGGCTGATATTACAGATCGCTTAGATATAGTTGAGGCTGGCCTTGACTTTGATCTTTTCTTTGCATTTTGTAATAGCTATGTGCCATTCCGCTCGGTATTCCTAGCCTTTCTTCATCAAAAAATAGCCACAGGCTTCACTCAGTACGACTAGACTATAAGCTTCTTAGGCAAAAAATATGTAGACCGAAAAAAAGCGAAAAACAAACGAAAATATTCTTAAATGCTAACATAGCAGAGGACGTCTTTAATAAAATAGTCGAATTTCGACGATCCAGAAAATTATAAAAAATTAGCTTACCCAACGGAGGGTTCTAAAATTTCGGAATTTTCTCGGAATTTATCCGACCAAGGGTTCTTATTCGGGTGATCTAACCGTGTTTGGATCAGTAAGTAATAAGTAGCATGGACGGATCCACCAAGTCAGTCATTTTTCATTGAGGTTCTACATAGCTTGGAATCGAGGCTTTACAATAATGAAACTGTAATAAAAAACAAAAATTACCATAACAACCAGCTAGCCCTACGAAGGGATCGACAACAGCCAGCCAGTTCTCTGTATCGGAATTTACCCGGATTTTATTCAAACAAGGGGTGTTATAAGTATTTTGTAACAGTGTTTGGATCTGTAAGTAATAAGTAATAGGAACAGATCAAACAAACAAGTCACTTTTCATTGAGGTTCTACGAAGCATGTGTAGGGTCGGGTTGAGTCGAAAAAAACTTACTTTAGTTCTGCGTAGAATGAGACAAGTAGCTATTGACTATTCCAATCCCCATACTCAAAACGTCGGTAGAAATGCGCTAAAAGCAGCCGTTCCCACAAAATTCGCTATTGGAAACTGTAAGGTATCGGTATTTTTAACAGACTAAGCACTTTCAACTCACCAGCACTCGTTAAATATTCTTAGAAAGCTTACCACTTTTCTAACTAATAATTATTTTGATTTAAACGAGTTGAAAAGTAATCTTTATTAGTCTTAATACATTCCGCCTGGGTATCATTAACCTAATCCTTGCGTAACTTTACAACCAAAAACAATGCAAGGAACGTGTGCTACCTGCAGCGCCAGGACCTCTACCATAAACTTCAACGCGTGGCAAGTCACTCGTATGTGTATTACGCTGTGTTTTACCCTGCCAGCGATGTACTCATGCGTCTCGGAACAATAACAATAAATTTTTATTTACTTACACACTATTTTATAAGCTCACATACTCGAGCTTAACGCTTTAGCATGCTTGCACAACTACTACAACATTCCTGTGGGTAGCGTAGATCTCGTGCACAACAACACTTCCCTCACTACCAACGCGCTGGAGAAATAATTTGCTTTAAATCTCTTCTGGTATTTTTTTTTCATTTTTGTTCTTGTATTTTATAATGTGTTGTTTGCCGCAGCTTCTATGGACTTGTTTAACCTATCGCTTCATCACCTTTTTGGAAATATTTTTTGCTGTTTTGTATACGAGTATATTTCGTGCTTATTCTCCTAATTTTTGCATGCGCTCGATAAGTGGTGCACCCTACATGCTTTAAGAACGGTTTACAATGGAAGTGTTGAAATTGCAGAAGCGTTTTGTTAATACGAAAACTTTTTATTATAAATTTTCTCTTATTTGAGTTTGGAATCCATGATCCTCCGAGTGATAAATGTTCATTCTCTTTAAATTCACATTTACATAGATCAATAGCCTCGTCAAACCTAATCCATGTGGATATTTATGACGGATTATAAAGTCTAAAAAGAGTGTTCTTTGCAATACTGAAATAAATTGAAGTTTTATAAGTTGTTTGCCAACGATTTCTCCAGTCGTCAAAACCATTTTCATAAACACTTTGTGGGATGTCCTTCAGCGAATTTTCTTTTATCTCTTCGGTCGACTGAAGAGTCAGTTTGGGGAACAAGCCAAATCTTTTGCCATCTCTCTAACACTTACCTGACGATTTTCAAGCACCATATCCTTCACTTTTTTTTATTATTTTCATCATTTGAAGAGGTTGAAGTCGTCCAGGACGAAGCATGTTTGCAACGATCTATCGACCGTCTTTGAAGGTTTGGTACTACTCGGTACCACTTTAGTACCACCACCTTTAAGCCTTTTCCCACATTTGCAACGATTCCACACGCGAAATTCGGTTAGAAATACTAAACTTGAGACAAATTCTTTCTTCGATATTTTTATCCATTGGAAAAATCGCAACGCGTTACTGAGGTCTACCGACTTAAGCAGCTATTGTAAACGAACTGGTTGAAAGGTCGCGCTCATATTTGACATAGTAATTAAGGACAGTCCAACCAACTTAGCAAAATACATTTCTTTTGAAACAGCATTTGCAATATTTTTTTAATAAATGGACATTTTATGCAACATAAAATCCGTTCTGTAGTTACATTTCAACGTCTTATATAATTCAATTAAAACCATCAACGTCTCAATTGTCTCTCTTGCCGACCATCTGCATATACATATTTGACGATATTTACTATACTCGGTTTTGCGTCCGACAGTTTTGATTGTGCGAATACATATGTCCGATTTTTTGCCAAATAGTCTTTCTTTAGGGGAAGTGTTAATTTTCGTCTTTCAGTCAAAGCCCTAAATGAAACAACGTGCCGCAATTGCTTTCTTCCTATTCCGCCATATTCCCGAGATATTACACAGTCCGATTATTATTTGTTCCGTTCGATGGCACATTGTTTGGATCTGAAGCAGTTCCACTGACAAGGCGACAACGAAAAATGGTTTGAATCTTGGATAGCATCAGAAGATGAACAGTTACGTATGCGCGCTTTGACAAAAAGATGGAAAAAAAATTCTTGAGAACTTAGTTGCGTACCTAATATATGTACCATGAAGTTTTCTTCTTTTCTAAGGTTATGCAATCTGTCAAGTAAGAGCGTGGTCGACTTTACGGACAGTTAAAGAAGATTTCGCTCTGTTTCCTTCGCGAGCCGATAGAGGGAAGCTTTATTCTTGATGCATTGTCGACAAAGGTTCAGTTGTCGTTGATCTTTTGAAAGAGAATCACGTTAAACGCCATGCGTGCTAAGAACGCGTCGCGCTACGAAGCAGTGTTTTCAGCGATATAAAGTGGCTAAAAATGTCGATGATTTACCCGAACGTGGTTCGATAGGAAAAGTGAACAAAAAGATGAATAGTGAATCTGTTTTCGCGAAATCCTGCTATGACACTGCAGCAAGGACAAGTAAAATTAATGGCAAAAGATTTAGATATATCTTACGAAACTAACCGAATCCTTCTTCATACCCATGATTTGAAATGGCGCAACACAATGAAAAGCCTCTGTTGACTGAAAAACTTGTGGCAAAGCGACTTCCTTGGGCGCAAGAGAATATTGATAGAGATTTTGAAAATGTCATTTTTACTGATGAATGTTCTATATGGGCACGTTCTGTCCTCACGCAAGGCTGGTCAACTTCTATCAATAAGTTTGTTCAGCGGACCGTTGCAAAACGTGGAATAAAGGTGCATCTTTGGGGCTGCTTCTCAAAGCAAGGATTCGGCCACTTTGAAGCTCTTTACGGACAACCTAAATGCCGAGAAAAATGCTAAAAATCTACAAAAAGGCTTTATTGCCATCTGCCAAACGATGGTTCATCAGAAAAAATGAGGATTGGATTTTGCAGGAGGACAACGAACCTAAACACCGCAGCAAGCCTGTACTCAGTGGAAAACTCAATCTGGCATCGTTACATTGGATTGGCCGTCACAGTCGCCCGATGCAAACCCTATTGAAAATGTGTGGGCATATATTAAAAAGAAGCTTCGTTGAAGACGCATATACACTTTGAAGCAGTTGTCTTACGAAATTCGTCGGATCTGGAGATCCTGCCACTAGAATACGCTGTCAAATTAGTAGCAAGCATGCCTCGGAGATGCCAGGCAATTATCGACGCCGGTGGTGACTTAACATATTATTGACCAAATTGCATCATTGTTTGTAATGTGTACAATGTACATGTATATCAAAACATGATAAACTTAACCTAGCTATATGAAAAAGAAACTGCGTTTCCACATTAGTGATTTTGTTTATGTGTCTTATACTTTTGGTTTTGCGAATAAGTCTGATCTTTTGCCAAATAATTTTCATTTGCGGTAAGTCTTGATAGGTCTTGAAGATCAAAAACCTTCGAAGTCGGTGAATTGGAGACATTGCTCGAAGAGGATCCGTGTTAAACGCAAGAAGATTCAAAATTTAGCCAAACCATTTTAAAGCGACTGCATGGACTGAGAATAACTCAGAAACAAAGAACTTGCGGTCCTTAAGGTCTCAATAACAAGAGAGAAACGAAAAAGTAAATATGTTGCATGACAACGCTTGGTCTCACGTTGTTAAATCCGCTATCCCACCCGTCATATTCCCCAGATATTGCACTGTCCGCCATTTATTTATTCCGTTCGATGCCACATATTCTGGATCTGAGGTAGTTCCAGTGACAAGACGACATCGAAAAATTACTTGATTCTTGGAAAGCATCTCAAAATGAACAGTTTTACCGAAATGGTATGCGAGCTTTGCCATGGTAGGTTTTAACGATAGTCAGAAGAGACACATGCATATTTGAAATCATATTCCTTTAATATAAAAACTATTGCTTCTCCGTCTCCGAATAACCGTCAATTCATAAAAAAGATGTTTATCAAATAACAACATTGCGCGTTCAACTTATTCGTCACAGTTGGCTTTCTGTGTCTTTTTCTTACAGCTGTCACGCAAATATCCATTACGCACTGTCTTCTTGTTCACTTAAATGATTTATCTTTAACTTAAATGATTTCCATGACGCTTATGACGTCAGTTAACAGTTGACAGTTGACAGCAGCAAAGTTGCTTTTCAAATGTCACTCATTTTTGTGACGATTTTCGTACGCACAATTATTTTGGCATTTTTTTTCTCTGTTCAATCTTCACAAATTCAACGAAAAGATTTTGCATAATATTATTCCACACTTTTATTTACTCGCACAGTTTCAAGTCTAACTTTTGCGCTCACTTTCAATCACTAAATCAACTCACTTTTTCCCAATCTCATTATGTTTCCTTGATTATACTTAGATTATGTAACTAAAGTTGCCCCTTGTGTTTTTCTTGCAGCCATTTATTTGCAATTTTTTTCCACTTTCGTACATTTAACGGTATTTCGCTGTAAGTTTCACAGTCCAACGTCAATGATAGCGACTGTCGTCTGCCCTTTTCGTGTCGCTAAAAAGTAAACTTTCGTCACTTTTTATGTTGACATTACTGCTTTCGTGCCGTGTCGTGCCCTTGCCGCAGCACTCAAACCTTGTAGCCACTACCGAATTGCAGCAAAAATAAAACGTAGAGAATGCAGTATATAAATACAGAGCGGTAAGTTGAAATTTATTTTGTACCACAAAGTGTAAGACAGCGTCGGTTTATCTGCAAAAAATAGAGAAATAAAATAAGTACGGTCCGTGCGATTCCCCCAACTGATGATACCTTTTCATTACTTCATTTAGTTACGCATTACGCCACGTTTCCAATTTGGTACGTAAACTTTTTGTCATTTTCTCAGCGTTTTTTGCATTTGTTGTGCACTTTTTTGGCACTCTCTTACGCTTTTATTTGTCCCTGGCGTATTTCATTCGGCAGCGCACGTTTTGTGTGCACACCGTTACTCTTTCACTAAACTGTTGCTACAGTTTTTTGCTTATTTATAACCTAAAAAGTGCACAAAAGTAAACGCATAAAGTTTTTTGTTATCTTGTCTCTCACACCCTTCGCCTCTTTTGGGGTGCCTTATGCCCTTTTGTTTCGATTTGTTTGCAAATGAGACAATTACAAGTCCATAACTTTCAATGTCCGCTTTCCTTGAGGAACGGAGCTTTTTTTGTGCTTTTTTACGACACTCCCGCGGTATGTGTATAGAAAGTCGATTAAGCGGAAAGTATTTAAATTATCTTCAGATTACTTAAATACAGTTTTAGTGGTATAAATAGAACTCTATGCTGTTGTGGCGATATTGCACATATTGCAAGTGAAGTTGAGACCCGCATTGGTCATACTTAAAAGTAGAGCTTCAGCACAATTGCCGAAAAAATCTCTTAAATGAATTTTTATTTATAACTAACTAAAAGTTTTTTGTTAAATATAAAACTTTTTCAAATAGTTAAAACCACTTCTAAATAGAATTAGAGAAAGCAGAGTACACCAGTAAGCTCACTGAGATCGTCTAGAATAGAAAGACAGGCGTCTATATTAAAAAACCAATTGACGGATCTTAAGAATAAAAGTCGCTTGGAAGACTGAGTGAATTAAAATAATAGAATTGAGAATTTTTCTTTCAACATTATTAGCTTTATGTATAATTCCTAAATTGCCAATGTCCAATTATTTAGAGGCTCTGATGCAATTTTATTAAGGACGTAGTCGAATGTCTATCCTTACGTAGTTATAAAATTTATCTGAATACTAGTGAAGATCTAAAGATAAGATGTTAATTTCACTCTTTACATCCTTCCATTTGTTCATTAATTGGGTGTATTCCAAGACACGTTAACCATACCTTTCGATGTATAGAACTCTTCATCTAAAAAATCTCTTGCAACAACTCGCCTTGCTTTGCCGCTTTCACTCTGACGTTCTCTAGCATCGGTCTTCGTTCGAACTATTATCACTTCAGTCTTTCATTCGCTTCTCTCTTCCACTCCAACATCAACCTAACTTTGAACGAGTGAAGTTTAACCGCGATATATAAGTAGCTCATTGGTAGGGAAAGATTGATTTCATTAGAGTTCGTGTTCTAGAAATCATGGTTAGAGAAATATTGGTTTTCCCAAATGAAGGTCAGAATTTACCGGTAGCGCTTCTATCTATATGATAAATAAACTAATTCTCGTTAGCTACATTTAAGCTAACTTTAAGGGTGATCCATTTCGAGGGTCTCTACTTTTTTTTAAGAAAAAACACAGAAACTTCAAATTTAGTCGGTAATGTGCATTATCATTCGAAAGAACATTCTTTGGCATTTATTTTTTGAATATTTTCTGTTTCAAATGTTGTCTGCGGCTACGTCTCAGATGGTCCATCCGTTGGGTCCAATTCTCGATGACTCGTTCGAATATTTTGAACTGGTAACTGGCGAATGGCACTCGTGATGTTTTGCTCCAAGTTCTGAATCGAAGCGATTTTCGCGACATTTATCCTCAGAGGAAAAAGTCTAACGGAACGGAACGGTCACACGAATTATCTACCGAAGTGTTCTCTCAAAATTGGTGCGATGTGAGAGAAGTGACGCCGTCTTGTTGAAACCAAATGTCACCGGGATCACGATCTTCAATTTCAGGCATCAAATAGTTGGTTAACATGGTGCGATAACGATCGCCATTGACGGTTACGTTATTGCCGGCATCATTTTTGAAGAAATATGGACCGATGATTCCAAAGGCCAACAAACTGATCCAAACCGTTGCTTTTTCTGAATGAAATGGCAGCTCTTGAATCTCTTCAGGTTGCTGTTTGTCACAAATACCGCAATTTTGCTTGTTTACATACCCATTGAACCTGAAATGGGCCTCATCACTCAACAAAATGTGGCTCGTAAACGTCGGATCTACTTGGATCTTTTCAAGAGCCCATAGAGCGGCTTCAGTTTTTGCACCAACTGTGTTTTGTACGCTTGCAATTTAAGATCTCCACGTAAAATGCCACAAGTCGTTCTATAAGTCCGTTCCAGTTGCTGGGAATGGCGACGGTCGCTTCGTTATATACTGTTGTGGGATTTGTGAATTGATTTTAGAGGTCCCTTGTAAAAATTCTACTCTGCGAAGATCAAATGAAGACATCTAGTTTATGTTGATTAATGGAGAGAAAATAAATCAGGGTGTGCAGAATAATTCTGGATAGTTCCTTCGAATCCATTATACTTCTTGAGCAGACTAAACTACATTTTACGAGTATAATATAGGCGCTATGATATTAGTGAAGTACGAGTATGTAGTAAAGACGGCTTTTCTTAAGCTCCAATTGCTTGAATATGTAAGTACAGGGTGTTGAATAATTAGCTCATTATAATGCCTAATATCTTTTAGACAAAAAAATATTGTTTGAAAAAATATATTAATGTTAAAAATTAAGAAATCGTTGCTAATTATACAAAAATAAATTAAGAGCACATTTTCATCATTTTTATACACGAGCTCCAAGCAATCTCACTCAATAAACAGCAAACAGCAAAAGAGAACAGTTTGATATTTTTTGCTCTAAATTATTTCCAATATTTACACAATAAATTGAAATCAATTGCAATTATCGGCTGGCCTTACAACTCATTCGAATTGCATTACTGCAATTAGATACTATACAAATGTATGTACTACATTAGGGTTGGACAATGTAAAGTGTTGATTATTTTATATGTTTTTTATAAGCTACTTCATGCCTACAAAGTCATGGTAAACAGATGCTCAGAGCGTTATGCTTACTCAGCTGATGCTAGAGAGCTGAAAAGAATTTTATGAAATTCGAACACACAGTAGAATAGTACTAGAGTGGAGAGACTTGCTTTTTATTAGCCTTAAATAAATGATTTAAGTTAAATATCCTTCGAACTTTATTTGAGGAGAGTGAACTCTAGCCTACTTTAAGCTTTGATTAAGTGAAAATTCTTCCGACATGAAAGTTCCAAGTTATTTACATGGAAATTTTTAACCAGCAGAGTACCTATGTAAATACATAGAATTAGGATTTTTAATTCTTTACTCTATCTAGACTAGCGTTTCCATCTACGGAATACTTGATGTCGATAAGATCTTTAAGTTATACATTAATCTAGGATCAGAAGTGAGTATCATATTCAACAGCTAAAACAACTCACATCTCTCTTTAAGTTTCTAATATAGAAAAAAAAGTGGAACCAAGCCATGCTTTCGTTGAATACAAGCAATGGAGAGCTCTCGGAATTATCGTGAGAATACTGAGCTTGGAATTCATGAAAAGAGGTTAAAGTAAAGAGCAAGAGTTGATGCCCCAAACCTACAACAGCGAAGTTGCAAAGATCACATCACGGACTCCGTCACAGTTTAGGAATGGAGATGAGTAAAATAGTTTTTTATTTGTCATTGAATTTTCAAACTTAAACCAAAATTTGGCTGGTTTCACATCTCAGACTTTGGAAAGCTGTAGTTAACATATCACTATCTCTAATATATAATATCCATTAGAAAAACGAAATGGTATGCAGAGTGTAATGAGATATAGAAGTTTGATGCAAAGGGTCTCATGATAAAGATCACAAAAGGAATGTCGTTTTGTTTTTTGATATAAGGGTACCTGATCCCAGCAGAATCCTAAGAAAATATAAAACTGATAAGCTTACAATGAAGTGCGCTTTCGTCCAATAATCTCAGACTGGATAGAGGAGCCTTTATATGGGACATACGTTCCGATTTGCAAATATGTAACGTCAATTTCAAGCTCAAGGTAGAATACAAGTATGTTTATTGAGTTATTTGCTCTCAACAAGATTTACTTTGGTCTATTTATAGAGTATATAATCAAACGTTTCTATGGACATACATGAGAGTACAAATTAATTAGAGATTGGAACGCATATCTTCAGTCAACCATTCGAATCAATTAGACTCGATATTAATTACCACACTAGAATTGCGGCAAGCTCAAAGCTTTGTCGATCTATGATAATTTTAAATAATTTTTAGAACTACTTTCTCGGTCTACAGAAAGAGTTTAGTCTTCCAGAACTGCAGCTAAGTTAAAGTTCTCTTATTTAAATTCAAAGAGAAAATTTTTCCGCCCTTATACAACAACAAAAAACTAATCAATGGTTGTCCTAACAAGAAGCGACCCAACGGAAGCTCAAAAAGCTAATAAACCCATTTGAATGCAAGCAAATGAAGTTACATACTTACATACACTTAAAAATATTATAAATATTTACAGAACAGAAATGCCGTTATATATTTGCAAACATTTATACATATGTACATAACTGTTCATACACTGAAAGCTTTGCATTTGTTATGCAGTCACATCTCAAGTGTCGTACAAATGTTTTTTTTAGATTTTCACACCATTTCCATTTATTACACTGTTACTGCATATTTATTTCTAGTCATTATGCCATTTTTCCCATCACGACTACCATAACTATTTTTATGGCTTCCTTATGTAATCAACATTACTGTATCTGTATGTGTGCAAGTCTCACTGCTCACCCTTCAGCGCAGGCATTCGAGCGTGTCCTTTCCATTTATTACTGCGGCAATGTTGTGGAAATTATAGTGGAATTATATATCAACAAGTATCTTAAAATAGCATACAACAAAGCGCAACAAAAAAGTATCTTTAATTTTTTTGTAGCATACATTTTGGCGCGCTAAACAATTCAATTTAAAACTATGCAATATTTTCACAACTCCGGAAAAATGAAAACTTTCCGTTACTTTCACTTTGCTTTTTTGTTAGTTTAATTTTACTGCTCACTTTTGACACTTCTTGGCAGCGTGACTTTAAATGCACAGCAAATTTTCACGCCAGCGCCTAAATGTATGCCAAAAATTTCACTCTCCACTGCATTTGTGCTATTTTTGTCATTACACCTTTGCAATTTTCCATTTTCCATCACATAAAAAATGATCGGAAATGACAATGACAACGATAAACGTTAAAAGCGCACAACGATGCTTGATGTTTCGTCGCACATGCACTTGTGTACGTAGATACTTTGTAGACGCCTTATTGTAGGCAATGTTTATTTAGATGTTTGAATATAGAGAGGGTTGGACAAGGCAGGGTGCAGGCATTGTTTGTTTAGATAATGTCTTAAGTATGAGAAGGAAGAAGTTGGTAATAAAATGTAAAAATTTAGTATTGAAATATTTGAAAGAGAACAGAAAGACAGCAGACCATACATATGTAGGGCATTGAACATAAAATTTATAATATTAATGTTAAAAGGAAATTAATATAAAGTATATAACTTAGTATATAGCATATAAAACATGTAATATGCAATAACAGTAAGCGTATAAAAAATATAAAGCATAGAACATGGAATTTTTGATATGATTTTGAAAATAGCTCTGGAATGTAGGACATTGCAAAGAAAACGTAATTCATTTTCTAAATAAAACTTAGAGTAAAAAACATAGAATAAAGAATAGAGAAGATATTATAATTAACATTTCCCAAAAACACAACTTAAAACTTACATTTTGGATTTAGAATATAAGATGGTGAAATATATTGTAGATTATACATAGAATACGAGGTTTGACAATTAAGTAATGAGACTGATTTTATTGCCGCGCTTGTGGTAAACCTGTGACCTTGAAATTCCCTTTCTCTTTTTCCGGCATCCCTCCCCTCTCTATTGATATATGTACCATCGCTCTAGCTTGTTTAGTTCGCCTGCTGCGTCAAGTTGAGTAGACGTGTGTCAGACAAAGTTTAACCGACGATTTTGGGATGAAAAAGTTGTGCGCGAAGATAGTTCCAAAGAACCTTTCTGAGGAGCAAAAGCAGCATCGAATGACCGTCGCAGAAGACTGTTTGGAACAAGTGGAAAACGATCCCACGCTGCTTGATCGAGTTATTACAGGCGATGAGAGCTGGTTTTTCCAATACGACCCGGAAACCAAACGCCAAAGCTCACAATGGTTGTCTCCGCGCGCCCCCCGCCCGAAAAAAGCTCGCATGAGCAAGTCGAAGGTGAAAACGATGATTATTGCCTTTTTTGATAGCCGTGGAATCGTCCACAAAGAATTCGTTCCACCGGGGAAAACTGTGAATCAAGTCTACTATTGCCAAGTACTCGAAAGATTGCGAAAACGAGTCAACAGGGTGCGCCCAGACATCGCTCGTAACTGGATCCTTCATCACGACAACGCGCCGTGCCACACCGCCCTCAGCGTGTCCCAGTATTTGGCCTCTAAAGGGATCGCCGTGTTGCAACAGCCGCCTTATTCGCCCGACATGTCACCCTGTGACTTTTTTTTGCTTCCTAAAACAAAATCGGTGGTCAAAGGAACCCATTTTGAGTCGATTACGGACATCCAGGCGGCCGTGACGAGGGTACTCGCGGACATCCCAGTCGAAGCGTTCCAGAAATGTTACGAAGCATGGAAAACGCGCTGGAATCGCTGTATAGCTGCCCAAGGGGACTACTTTGAAGGGGATGACAGAGTTGTGGCATAATTTTCAAATATACGGTTTTTTATGGAATCAGTCTCATTACTTAATTGTCATACCTGGTAACATAGCATGGAATAGAAGTAATATAAAAGTCATAACATAAACAGATAACAGATCAATTGAAAAGTCCCCGTCCTGCCTTAGTAAAACACATTTTTTGTTAGCTAAATGCATTATTTTTTTTACAATTCTCTTACAGGGTGATGCACTGATGATAGCGATCCTCTAGCCTGTTGATATTTTGATAACATATTTGTAAAACGATTTGTCCTTTGCTTCAAAATATACCTCAGTTTCGGCGTTCACCTTTTAATTCCAGGAAATTTTCTTCCCAGACAGCATTCTTTAGAAATCTGAGAACAGAACATAGTCCCTGGGGGTCAGATATAGAGAAAACGGTGAATGCTGAAGGAATTCGAAGCCCATTTTATGGATTTCAGCCATCGTTTCCACTGACTTGTAAAACGTGACATTGTCTTGGTAAAACAGCAGTTTCTTTTTCTTCAAATGCGAACGGTTTTCACCTATTTCGTCCTTCAAACGATCTAATGACGCTATATAATAGTTGCTGTCGATGGTCCTCCTTTTTGTCAAAGTAGTCAAAATTATTTCATGCGCTTCCCAAAATACAGACGTCATAAGCCTGCCATTACGGCCTAAAATTATACCATTCCTGTAAGCACTTTATAAATACCAACAAATTTGTGTTATGATTTAACAACGCCTAAAAGCATATGTAATTTCGTTACTACCCATAATTGCACGCATACTAATTATTAAGCCGGTAAACTCATTTTGCATGCTAAGGTTAACCCAGAATCGATAACAGCGTAAATAATTGCACATCTTAACGCCACAAATAGGCCATATTAAAGGCTAATTGTAGATATTTGATGAAATGTGTAATGAACGCATATGCATAGTTTCAGGCGCTTAAGCTTATTTTCAAATATGCACACTTTCGAGCTTCGGTTATTGCATAATTAAGTGTCTAAATGAGAGCTTGGCGTTAAATAAATCAGCAAACGCTTGGTTGAGGCATTAAGTGCCCTAAACAGGGGTTGCAAAATTGCAGTTAAGAAATATTTAGATTTTGTATTAGCGAAAAATATTGAATACTGCTTCGGTCATAAAAAAGTTAAGCGTGCAATTCCAATGCCATTACAGACCGACAATTAATATCCGGTTTGCGATATCCGCTCGATTAAATAAAAACGCCGGAGGCTAAGAACTTTTTGGTTTTGGAAGTAAATTGAAATAAGGGAAGATATAAAAATACTGTTATTGTAGTGGTACGCAATTTTTTATGGGTTTGAGTTTAGAAATATAACTGGTAAGCATTATAAGTATATGTTAATGTATAGCGCAGATTTTTCAGAAATTTTTATACTGAGAAAAGGTTGGTAATTTATTATTTTAGGTAATGTATCCAATTAACCTCTGCAAAATTTTCAAATTTTTTTTTGGCTAATTTTGAGTGATTTTTCGATTATATTAAGTTCGGGTGCAAGAGAATATTTTATACTTTTGCAACTTGACAGAATCAAAGTCTGGGAAATACCTTGAGAAGGCAAAACGACAAACAGAGGATCGGAATCCAAACAATTATATATAGTATATAACCCATACCTTACATGTTCGCATAAGGTTTGGAAAGAAAATCGAAATGGACAGTCAATACATATGTAATATTATATGGGAGTCGTGTGAGGTATCAACCACGATTTTATCTATTTTTTGCCAATACTACAATCAAAAATCTGTTATACTAGGTAACAGTATTATGATGGGGCTCTCAGGGAAGTAATTAGAACTGACTCAGCAGCTTTGGACGTCTGTATACCATTGTCCAGAAAGGATTAATCCCTTAATATCATAATATATCTCTGACACACTGTAAAACTAGGCATGGTTGTTTGTCTGATTTCAACGATTTTTCGTAATTGACAGAGAATATAAGAAGAGTTCCACGTACCAAAATTTTGTCGAAATCGGTCAGTCGTGGTCCCCAAAATGTGGGATCTCACCAAAAAGGTGGGCGATGCCTACCCGCATCCTCCAATTTCCCAACACCGGCACCTCCCATAGAGGCATATTTGAACATTGATTTACAGTAGATATGCAAAGTTTTTGTTATATGCAAATTTTTCATATTTCAACCGCATTATACACGGTTTATTAATGAATTTAAATGTCTGATTATGATTTGAATTGCAGAATCGTTTATAGGCAAATATCGCGATTTTTTTAGCAAGCACTGAAATAGTCTGCATTTATTCTATTTGATTGTCAAACATATGATTTTTGTGGTACATCCACAACAATGGCGCGTCATGATCTAATACCTCACAAACCCAAATTGTCATTTTGAAAATGATTTTAAAAACTACCACGAGAGCAAATAAGTTATTGGAGAACTATATCGCGCATTGAAAATCAATGGGAAGCAAGGTATCCGCTGATCCCAGTATGAAATGAATAAGAAAAAGTCGCACACGTAAATTTATAACAGAACACTCTGTTGTACCCTGGTTTACCCAAATTCGTTTCGCAACAATAGAATTGTTTTAGCGGAGCTGTCGTTGCTTTTCTAAAGCACAATGAATTTTCTTTAACCTTAAATGAGATTATGTGCCTGACCGTAAGTTGGTTGCCAGCATTGGTGCCAGACGAAATGCTCTTAATCACTTCTCAGAGAATTTTTGGAGAAAGCTCATATTCCTTGACAACTTTCTCCCGATCGCACATTTAATGCCGCTGAAACTGTACTGATGAGAAGATCCAAAGGATCCAAAACTCAAAAGCAACGTCTGGCATTTCTGTGTTTCTTATACAAGTACAGACGTGCCACATAATCTGCATTGACAAAGTGGGCTAAGCCACGGTACTTTCAGGGAAAACAGCTAACCGGCTGGCCTGTAATATAGAATTGCTTAGATGGCGATTTTTAAGTTGAAAACAAAATTGTAAAAGATCTGATAAAAATCAGTAATTGGTTTCAAAAAGGGTCGATTTCATGTGTCAATATGGTACAGGTTTAAAAGCAATAATCTTTTTCATTACAGATATGAACGATTCCCTGAGAAGGCTTTTGAAGACATTAGAAACTTTTAATCCCTACAAAGTTCTGAAGATAACAAATGCAGAAGAAAATGAATGACCGATTTTTTGTAGTACATAACTTTTGACAGTTTTCAAATGAAATGAATTGACTGAATTTAAATATATAATTTTATTCGAATAATACATGATACGATATGTACCCGAAGTGAACATTGTTATATTTTTAGTTGCTTTATGGGGTATTATGGTGAGTAGACGGGATTATCTCCGATTTCATCGCATTATTACCAGTGTCCGGTAGGGATGCTTACTGCCCATCTGCAATAGCAAACCGTTTTTAACAATGCCGGAAAACATTTGTACCAAGTTTCATATCATCAAATTTTTACTCAGTTACAGCTTTGCAAAGACGGATGGACGGACCGACAGTCAGATCCCCACCCCGGATTTCACCTAATCTCGTCATCCCGATCATTTTTATATACAAAATCTTATATTTTTTTTAGGTGATACAACTAAGCGTTGGGTTGTAGACAAAAACTATTATAACTGGTTGTCCAAGGAAAGGTCTTTCAATAGCTTTTTTTTTGACATATTATACGTTGAGTCGTGTTCCGAAGCTGTCATGTTATGTTTGTTTGGTATATGAGCCGTATCTGCATAGTGTACACATAACCGTGGAGAATCGAATCGGTTCCATACGCAGCAAACTCTGTCTGACGTAATGGAATGACTTCGAACGTAATTTTACGTCGAGATCTTAAATTGATATGTTACAGTGTAACAGCAAAGAACTAAAGCCGCTCAAACCTTCCCAAGTGACACGCTGTCGCTCTATGGGGCTGCTTGAAAAACTCCAGGTTTTTGAAGCCAAACTTTTATGTAAAGCTATGTGTAATAAATCAGAATGTGTCGTAAGTCGAGAACCGAAGGGCAACTATGAAGAGATTCAACGGATGGATCATCTGAGGGCGTAAGCCGCGACCAACATTATGAAAGATATATATCTTCAAAAATGTCAATAATTATCCTTTCGAATGATAATCAAAATTTCCCATTTATATGTTGAAATTTCTGTTTTTTTCTTTGAAAAGTATAAACCTCGACATGGATTCACTCTTAGTGAACGCTGTATAGCACATGGTTTCATCAATAGTATAAAAAATCTAGATTTACTAGATAACAATAACTCCTAACTCACTATTGATCATTGTGAGAATAGATAATTTCCTGGTCTGTCCCTCCTGGCTGCATCGGGGTTTTATGGTAATACACTCTTTGTAGTTCTCTCCCGAGTCCCAAATCAGACAATAAAATTAACGGATAACTTTCAGAAACAAGCCATTTCCTTCCTTGAAACAACACATTTTGTTCTTCTGGCTTTTGTCCAAATTTAAGAAATGTATGAAAAGGTAGTCTAATTACTGTATTTGAACGGCCAACAAAAATATATTGACTTGGACGTTTTGCAGTGGCGCACCCAGAACACTGTGAGATATAGATATAAAAAAAACTGAAAAGAATAAATCGCGATTTCAGAGCATCAGATAAAAAACACCATTTCCATATGTCAAGCTTGGGTGGTTTTCCTCCTCCTCGGAAAATATTAGTGAATTCTTTTTAAAAGCAACGAATACTTAAAGTTATATGCCATAATATATGTTATATATAGGACATCCTTATGAGTTTCTTTTGTGAATAGATATATATGGTCTTAGGTGTAAAAATTTTAGAAAGTATCTAACGTTCCGATAAATCCACGAAAACTAGTTTCCCAACTAACCAGGTTTATCCCAAAAATATATCGTCTTTCGAATTCAGATACACAACAAATATTATATTTGATGGCGGGCTAGTTCGGTAAAATGTACTGGTGTTATGGGTAATGTTGTTGGGGATTCAAGTGCGTCCCATAGTGTCAAAACAACCAATTGCGAAGATCCTATAAATCTTTTGAAAGGATGCATTCTTATTTCTATGAAAGGACTTACTGATATTAGCATGAAATGTACGCACTTTAAAAAAAGAACAGATCTTCCTTCTTCTGGAAACTTTTGAAATCCTTCAAAATATTCTTAAATTAAAAAGAGCGTTAGAAGCAGTTTGGCTCACGCGTTCACGCACAGCCGATCCGTGAACCAGTATATGTAGCTTCCTTAATAAATACAAATATATGCACGCAACAAATTGCATTCGTATGCCTGAAAATATGCGAAAATGTTTTGTTTTTGCATTTGCATACGCAATTTTATACGAAAAATTTGCAAGTTAACAAAATTGTGTGAATATTATTGCATTCACAACAAATTGGAGGAAAAGCCAGCAATCCATTCTAATATTTATAGACATGTGCCGACAATATGCTGAGTAGGTACGAGTGTAAACAATGGCAGTGCTGGTAACTATATACAAAGGTAGTGTCGAATGCATAACCTACAAAAAGTTTTGCTATCAATATTTAAATAGAGTACACCCAGATTGTCCGTTTTGGCAATGAATAAGTCGATAACACATATCTTGAGTATTCATTAGCCTCAAACATATATCCTTAAAGTATAGTTGGATATATATTAACTGTATATTTATTTAAATTTTTCTTCGATCTTCGAAACATAATTAGAAATTATCTTTGTACTTACTCTAAACAAGAAATACTATAAATGCCTTGAAGAAAGACTTCAAATGATCAGCATGATGCGCTTAGTCGTTTCAGCCACATCAGTTTGGCTATCTGTATACACGCGGACTAGTCCCTTATATTTAAAGATTCATATCGGAAAATTCGACGAAATTTGGGGTAGATTATTTTCCAAAGCAACAGTAAAATCTACGTACAAAACATTCATATCGGGCTACTGTAGCGTACATAACTAAGCGGTCTAATACTAGAAAATTATCTTTTTATACCCTGTAAAGTAAAACACCAGCCGCTGTGTAGCCGAAGTTAACCCTCTAGTCGAGGTATGTTTAAGTAATGAGACTGATTCCATAAAAACCGTATATTTGAAAATTATTCTACAACTCTGCCATCCCCTTCAAAGTAGTCTCCTTGGGCAGCTATACAGCGATTCCAGCGCGTTTTCCATGCTTCGTAACATTTCTGGAACGCTTCGACTGGGATGTCCGCGAGTACCCTCGTCACGGCCGCCTGGATGTCCGTAATCGACTCAAAATGGGTTCCTTTGACCACCGATTTTGTTTTAGGAAACAAAAAAAGTCACAGGGTGACATGTCGGGCGAATAAGGCGGCTCTTGCAACACGGCGATCCTTTTAGAGGACAAATACTGGGACACGCTGAGGGCGGTGTGGCACGGCGCGTTGTCGTGATGAAGGATCCAGTTACGAGCGATGTCTGGGCGCACCCTGTTGACTCGTTTTCGCAATCTTTCGAGTACTTGGCAATAGTAGACTTGATTCACAGTTTTCCCGGTGGAACGAATTCTTTGTGGACGATTCCACGGCTATCAAAAAAGGCAATAATCATCGTTTTCACCTTCGACTTGCTCATGCGAGCTTTTTTCGGGCGGGGGGCGCGCGGAGACAACCATTGTGAGCTTTGGCGTTTGGTTTCCGGGTCCTGGGCACGACTAAGAGCACTATCACCATACACTCTTACAATTTTAGCGTACGTTTCCGAAGCTGTTTCGCCCAATCTGGCGCAAAATTTTATCGCGACGCGTTGCTCTTGATTTCGTTTTTCCATTTTCGTGACGAGCACTACAAACACACGTCTACTCAACTTGACGCAGCAGGCGAACTAAACAAGCTAGAGCGATGGTACATATATCAATGGAGAGGGGAGGGATGCCGGAAAAAGAGAAAGGGAATTTCAAGGTCACAGGTTTACCACAAGCGCGGCAATAAAATCAGTCTCATTACTTAATTGTCAAACCTCGTTGTCTCGTTTTATAGAGTTTCGGGTACAAAAGGCTATAGGGCTCTCGTCATAACATATGTTCCAACAAAAGCAATTAGTTCGTTTTATATTAAAAATATTACATGTGCCTTTGCGACTAACCGCGTACTCATCCCAGACTTGTCGCATGCTTTGCAGGTTACAGGCTGAGTACGAGTCTGTATAAGAGTAACTATGCAAGTTTTAAAATAAAGCAATTTATATTAATGCACGAAATTGAATATCGAGTAAACAAAATATGCTGTATCGATAGTTATTTGTAGTTATTTGTACCAAAATGCAACTCTGCGTGCACACTATTCGCAAATGTATAAGGAAAATACATATTATATTTGCTTTTGTATATTTATTTTTCAAAAAATTTCTATAAAAATGTATTAGTTGCATATTTTATTATTTAGACTTTGAGTACAGTGTTGCAAAATGTATGCATCTATCTCTATTTATGAAAGCTTTTATTATTTTAGAAACAACAACAACAATATATTTACCAATTTTACAACTTTCTTAGGAGTTGTAAGTTAGGGTGGAAGTGCGCAATCAAGGATTCACAACGCTGGGCACAAAATATTGAGACAAAGGCGTATGTTAATGGTCAGAAGTGAAATTTGTTGTTTTTTGTAGCATTTCCCAGAGGCACGGAACTATAGATTTAGATGCAATTTTATATTAGGTCTTTATTGGCAGCTTTTTTATAGTAGGAGGCAGCATCGAAGTGCCGGAGTGTGAAACTTTAATCCGCTAAACCTACTCTATTCCCATCTCCCAATAGGACCACTGGACTAAGTATTTTTTCATGGGAGAGAAGAAGACATTTAAAGCTCCTCTATTGTACGGACTAACTGACACCTAATCTGTTGTAAAAGTCTCAATCTTATCATAATTAGAGCTGCCGCTTCGCTGACAGCTTTCCATCTTATTGAGGACTCGCTCACAACTGCAGTCAAATTTTCCACCGCGAAACTACCTTCATGTGTGCGTGCCTTATACTTGAAAGGGCAACGATACAGTACGTGTTCAGAGTCTTCTATACACTCTGTACATGTCGGAAAATATGGACTAAAGTCATGACGATATTTGTATATGTAGCTTCTAAAGCACCCTTAATCACTGGGTAATTGGTTTCGGTGTAAATCCACGTCCACATGCTGTCTATCTACCCACAAATGTGTCCGGAATCAGTCTGTGGGTCCACCGTCCTTTGAGTGAAGTTTGAAACCATTGTTGGTACAATGTGATGCTTTTGATTCTCTCTTCTTTTTTTGCTGCTGTCTCTGATCATTGTATAGTTATTCACGCGAATTCGTCTCCCTGAATGTCAATCGGCGTCTTACTGGACTGGCTAATAATTACCTCAGCAGCGTCGTTTAATATGGCTCGGAAAGCACTTATCGCGTGCATTACAGAAGCTTAGTGTTAAAGAATTGCTTCAAAAAGCTACAGAGCGAAGATAAAAAAGAGAAATCACTTAAACTTCTGTAACCAGAAGTAATGGCTTCTTAATGGACGGAGCCACTTTGAGCTTATTTAGTGTCGTAGATGGCATGGATTGCTCCAGATTGTCTAATGAGGGTCGATGGATTGACATGCAGGACAACTGGAATGTAAGTGGCATTGTAACCACTTCTTCGCCTGCGAAGCCCTCTCTCTAACATATGTCGCTATGTATGAATTCGTCATTTCCGTAAAATTAATACGACTGAGTAACACCAAAAATTCTGTAAGGATCCAGAAACACTCCTTCAAGCCCTTCAATATCAATTAACAGATTAATTCAATGCTGAAGAAAATAATAAGAGCCGCTAGCTAATTAGAGAGGGTACAATCTTATAAGAGTATACTTACTGCTGACATATAGTACATTGTTGATATTGATATCATTACCTTAACAACCGCGCCGTTAGTTCTGCTTTTTCCAGACTGAATAAGGAAGCGAAGCATATGAGTCTGGTAGTGAACGACGACAAGAAATATCTTCTGACATTAAACAGACAGTTATCGCGAATTGGCTTCGTCGTAGATAATTTCGTCTATCTCGGAACCACCATTAACACCAACAACAATGAAATCCAATGCATGATCACTCTTGCCAACAAGTGTTACTTTGAGTTGAATGAAATTGAAAAAAAATCTTCTTTAGACGAACAATAATTGATGTCAAACTAGTATAATGTGGATGCATAAGAACATCTTATCCAAGCTCTCGGAGCTTCTGACAAGTCACTATCCAATTTTTGTCAGTAAAGCTTCTATATCGAAGCTCACAGTGGATTATTATATGCCAACACCAAAACATAACGGGACCACCAATCTTAGCTTGGCCACCATTTTCGTCGGCTCAACGCGATTCCAGCTGAACCTTTTTCGCTGGACGTGGTTCACTTTTTACTTCCAGTAACCAATCGTTTTAGGAATGGCTCGAATTTTTCGCGATTCAGCAGATACTCAGAGATCTAAATTCGGTACAGGAGTTTTTTTGCATTGACCCATGAAGACATACATCGAACTCCCTCTTTAATTCAGCTTTATTTGCAATGTTTTTCTTCTGGATAATCAAAATATTACTGGCAAGTTAGTCGGACTCAAGGTCTCCATTATTGTTTAGATAACAGATCGTGGTGAATCAATGATACCGGAACGTAATCGACGAAAAGCAAATGCGCACGAACAAACCCTGTAATATCATGATGATAAAGACTATTTACGTTTTCAGCTACCTGGCTTGCAATTTCGAAGAAAGGCTTTAAAATGTGGTACATTTTCTCTTTGCCGGTGGTTTTCAAGTACTAAGAATAACGCTTTCATTAAATCTGTGCAGTTTGAGCTCTTACTATTGTAGTCTTACTGCTACCACATCGTCTCTGCTACCATATTTGAAAACTCTAAATACACTTTGGTTCCAATCATTTGTCACTTCTTCCAAAAAAAAAAAGCTGCATGCAACCACCACGACTTACCGCACAAACCAGCTAAACCACAAATAAAGCACCGCAAACAGCACACAACCACAATACAGTTACCGGCAGTCATAACATGCCGCTGCAAGAGTGACAACAAGTGCAATAATAACAAAAACAACAGAAAAACAACAGTTGCAAATCCACACAACTCCAATCCACGTGCAACAACATCCGGCACACGGCCGTTGGCGAAGTCCTTGCCCTGCTCCAACTACCCACAACCAACGTGTTGTCAAGTGTTTGCGGTGCTTACCAGCAGCAACGAGCTCAGCAGCGACTGTGACACATATTTTTGTTACTTGTTTTCTGTTTTTTTGCTCCTGTCGGTGTTATTGCGAAGCGAGTCGACGTTGACCTCAAAACACAGCGCAAGAGCCAAGCCTGCAACCGAATGACCATGCAACAAGCCAACCGACCAACCAACCAACCAGGCAACCGGGCAACAGGGCTTCCATGCCATTGCATCCAAAAAATCATCGAGTACACCACCGAAAGCGATACCGAAAAAAGGGCGATTAAAAGTGTACCAGTGCATGCTCCATTTTGCCTGCATTTGTGTTTATGTTGGTGACAGTTGACGCGCTGTGTCCGCCATTTGTTGTCGTTGTCCAATGCTGCAGGGCTGCAATTTTAATTTAAACGCGCACGTTTCGATTACTTTGGCAGCGCACTTTTTTCGCGCTGCTTCCACATCCGCTTTCGATGATCCGCTTTTTCCTTTGGCTTTGACTTTGCTACAGCTGCAAATATTTCATTTGCTATGAGATTTGGATTTTCATTGCTCACCAGCTGTTGCTTGGCGCTTAGTTTGGTGGCTAATGGCAATTGATATCGTGGCTTTGAGAGCGATGATTGGATTTTAAGGTATTAAAGTGATTGTTGCGCTACTCAGAAGATAACACGCAGGTGTCAATAGTGGAAAAATTTTTAATACGAATAATAATTTCAGCAAATGCAGGATATTCTCCTAGCCAAGCCTTGACGACTGTCTTGAAAGCTGACAGTACAGCGGCTGAGATTGCATTATTATAAAATTTAAACTGGATCTATCTCGACTTCACTGACTACAGAACAATGTGGTAGAGTAAAGTTTTCGTATTGAGAGAAATTTTGTTCGACGTCTCTTCAATAGATTTGAACGTAGTCAGCTCGACTTCAAACACTCGACTAGGACATACTCTGTAACACCTGAGAACCTAATCGCTATCAACAGAAATAAATTGAAGAACACTTGTCAGTATCTCTCAAACTATTTTATCCTTTTGAACCGCCCTGTGCTTCTGATGATGTTCATCACTGCAAAGTTGTATCTCTGTAACCTTCGAAATAGCAATTCCTTTCCTATACAAAGCCTTGCGTTCACTTGGAAGATGTTCTGAAGTCTCCCTTTCTCCTACTTCTTGGCAGCTTCTACATACAATAGTCATTGTATAAGTTTATTTCCTTATAGAGTTCTTATGTCATTCCTTTTGAATTTTGCCATGATAAGCCAGCCGGCGGAAGACCTGTGACGTCGAAAACCGATCAAATCATGGAAAACATCGAGTTAGACCGGCATGTGGCATCTCGTGACATCGCCCAGAAAATGTGAGTTAGTCACCAAACCATTTTAAACCATCTGCAGAAGGCTGGATACAGAATAAAGCTTGATGTTTGGGTGCCGCATGATTTGACGCAAAAAACCTTCTGGACCGAATCAACACCTGCGATATGCTGCTGAAAAGGAACGAACTCGACCCATTTTTGAAGCAAACAGTGACTGGTGACGAAAAATGGATCACATGCGACAATATCAAGCGAAAACGGTCGTGGTCGAAAGTCGTGAATCGTCCCAAACAGTGGCCAAGCCGTGATTGACGGCCAAGAAAGTTTTTCTGTGTGCTTGGTGGGATTGGAAGGGAATCATTCACTATACCACCCAGGCGATCGACCAGAAGCGTCGAGAATTGGCCAACAGGAAAGGTGTAGTGTTCCACCTGGACAACGCCAGACTACACTTCGTTGATGACTCGTCAGAAGCTACGGGATCTCGGATGGGAGGTTTTATTGCATCCATCATATAGCCTGGACATAGCGCCAAGTGATTACCACATGTTCCTGTCCGTGGCGAACGCCCTTGTTGGTGTAAAGTTGAACTCAAAAGAGGCTTGGGAAAAGTGGCTGCCCCAGTTCTTCGCAAATAAGGAAGCGGGCTTCTACGAGGGGGGTATTCTGAAGTTGCCCTCTAGATGGAAACAGATTAACGAACGAAACGGCGCATAACTTTTGTAAAGCATTTAATAAAGAGAAAAAAGGCGGAAGGGAGATTTGACAACCAATATGAAAAAAGCGAGTGACATGGTGCTTGAAAAAATTATTAGACAAGTGTGAGAAAGATGGCATGAGGCATATCTCGCGAGTCCGTTCAAATGACTTTGATGTATATTTTAGGCATGAAACGCATTCTTGCACGACTCGATAAAGCTGATTTCTTTTTTTTCAAAAATAGTAACAGGGCTCTTTGGACATGCTTGATCGTGCGAATTCCGGTTCAACACTCATGGAGACCACCATAACTGCCAATGGAACATCGGTTTATGAGTTTGCCATGTCAACAATCATCGGAATGCAGGGGAAAAACGAGCCGATTCCAAAAAAAAGAAACCACGGCAAAGCCACCTTCTCAGTGATACTCATTGTTTTTTCGATATTCGTGATTTTCTACACCATGAATTTGTTTCGGAAGGACAAACCTTCAATAAGGAGTTGTATTTGGCCGTATTGAGGAATTTTTATAAGAACATCCTTCGAAAATGGCCGGAATGGTGGAAGAACAATTCATGAATTTTCACGATGACAGTGCACCATCGCATTGAGCCACTGTTATGACCGAATTTAAAGCCAAGAATACAATGAATACCTTCAATCAACCACCATATTCACCAGATTTGGCTCCATGTGATTTTGTGTTGTTTCCGAAACTGAAATTGCCGCTCCTTAGAACCCGTTTCGGTCGTCGATCGAGTAGACAAAACAAAATTCGCTGAAGGTGCTGAAGGGCATCCCAAAAAGTGCTTATGAAAAGTGTTTCGAGAACGGTAAAGCATAAGTATACTATATCTGGTGGGGATTACTTTGAAGGCTACAAAATAAATATTGTTGAAAAATTAAATATTTTGCATTTTATTTACAATTTCCGGGAACTTTCTTCTCACAATCTAAATACATATGTATATTTCATATTCCTTCTGTTAGTTACAAACTTCGTGACAAAAATATTACTTTAACCTGTTCAGGATATAGCTCTGCAAATTTTTCTGTATAGCTTTTACATTGAGAAACGTGATATTCTTTTAACGTTATGAATTTTAACGTAAATACGCATATACAAAAAAATTCAACTCTTCTTGTTTCCGCAGAGACTAATATACTGTAAGAGTATGAAAAATTTGTTGCGCTCTTTTTATAATCACCGGACTTAGAACAATCTAATTGCAAACGCAAAATAATTGAATCAATTTTATTCAAGCAAATTCAATTAAAAATGCCCAGCAGCAGCATGGACCCTGCAGTGGAACTGGCGGAGCTGTGAATACATTAATTCTATTTGTATTTTTGCAATTGCATGGTTTGGTCGGAAATCTAATAAGTGAAGAAAATAACGGAACATGCATTTCACTTCTGCTTTTTTGAATGAAATTGCATATAAAGTGTAAAAAGAAAAATTAATCAGTAAGCAATCGCTATCTACTGGTAAAGGAGAAAGCCTAGTAAGGCTTGGCGAAACATGTTTGAAGTGGAACTGCTTGCTTGATAACAGCACGTTGCAAAAAGTATTTTCATCTCTTAGTAACTGATAACTTTTTTGTGGTGTATAATTTTTAGAAGGATCAGTGAATTAAAGTTATTTTAAGAAATTTTAATGAAAAGTTCTTTCTGGTATAAAAAATGCATTCAAAAGCTTCTTACCACCCAAAAATAAATAACGTCTATGACAGGGTTACGAGACAGGGTTATACGTACGGACGGAAACCTAACAAACGCACACATTCATTTTTGATTAAATAATAATACATGATAGAAATAAAGTTTACGGGATATTTTTTTTTTTTCATTTTTGAAAATTTGACAATTTTTTTTTAATAAAAAAAAAAATATAAAAAAATCGACCCACTCCGGGATTAGCAGGGATATTTGTCAAATTAATTGAAGTTTTTTTTAGAGGAAACCAAAAAAAAAATAGCGAACTTCCAAAAAATTACGATTTTACTTAAAAAAAAAACGATTATTTTATATAATTGATCGTGTTAAATTTTGTGTATTTTTTCGAAAAGTTCATTCAAAAACAAAAATTTTAAAAAAAAAAAGGGTCCCCAAAAGTCAATTTTTACAAAAGTTATGGCTTTTTGAAAATAAAAAAAAAACATTTTTTGAAAAATTCATAACTTTTTTGATGTTGGGCAAAAAATCTTGAAAAAATTCTCAAAAATGTTTTTCAAAGGGTAGAAAAGAATGGATAAGTTTCAGCAAAATCTAAAGGGGGTGGGTTCAAAAGTGGTCGATTTGGTATGGAATTCCCCATATTTATATTCTTTTTTTTAAGAAAATTTATGTTTCAATTCTTTCTAAATTTTACTATTTATTTACTTCCAGATTTTTATTATATTTCGTCAAATTTTCACATTTTTTGAGATTCCGCCAAAAATCACATATCAAACATGTCTCCTCACATACTTATACATATTTATCTCAATTTTTTTTTTTTTGAAAAAAATATTAAATTGTAATTTATAACCCTAAAAATTACTATGTGCACCATTTACGAGCTGAAAATTAGTCCAAAAAGTACCAGATTTGAATCAAATGTAAACGAAATTTAATAATATATTTTATTATACGTGAATATTCTTTTATTAAAAAAAGTTTTTTTTTTGATATTACTGTCTTTATTTACTTTCAAAGGCCAAATTAGCGATTTTGATTCACAGTGAAACAAGTTTTTGAATCCCGTTATTTGAACCAGTATGAGAAAAGTAGTGCATTGTTAGCCACTACAGAGCAGTAAAAAGGATTACGAAAAGAGATATTATTTTCGGTGTTAAAAAGAACTAGTCTAAAACTACTAGTTAATGAAAATAGCCCTCTTTTAAAAATGTCATTATTATACGTCAATATTCTTTAATAAATTTTATTTTATTAACTTTTTTACTAACAAAGCTTATTAGGTTCAAAGGTCAACTAGTTTTTAAATTCCCTGCTTTGAACTAGTATGAGACTAGTAGTACATTGTTAGCCACTACAGAAAGGAGTACGATATCATTAAGGTCTATTATTTACAATTTTCGGTGTTAAAAATAACTAGTCCGAAAACTACTAGTTACTGAAAATAACCCTCCATTAAAAATGGTTAAATTCCGCCAAAAAAAAATTATTTTTTAGAGAGTTATTTTATTACGTTAAAATAATTTAAATATTGTTTGTTTATTACTGGATTTTTTCCATTTTAATACTTAACCTCTAAAGCATGCCTAAAATAAAGAATTTGTTTTTCCACAATTAAAGCAGATTTCGTTTCGCCTTTTTTGAACTAGTATGACACTAGTGAATTGCTGGCCGAATTCTTATTCGTCATGTCTCATAAAAAAAATTAAACAAGTCGTTTTGAAACTAGTACGATTCTGATACTTTTAAGACTAGTTCATTTTCAAAATGTTATTTTAGTTATACTACAAACTAGTATTTTTGATTTTTGTTTCATTTACTTCTCCACTATGTGCATGAAACAACAAACAAAAATACTAGTTTGTAGTATAAATAAAATAACAGTTTGAAAATGAACTGGTCCTTAAAGTACCAGAATCGTACCAGTTTTAAAACGACTTGTTTGAGTTTTATTTTACTATTAATAAAATTGAACTTTTACACGTTTTTTATTAGATATTTTTCACTTCATTTTCGAAGTCCACAAAAATGATTTTTTTATAACTGAACAAGATTATCTTTCGTTTCTTTTTCGAATTAGTATGAAAGTTATACATATGTTTTTGAACGAAATCTCCTTTTTTTAAATTCAACCTGGCATTACTATTTAAGTGTGGTAATACTGGTCTGAAATGTACTAGTTAATAATTATAAATTCCAATGTGTAAATGAACTGGTCCGAAAAGTACCATATATGTACAGTTCGAATATGAATTTTGAGTGAGTTTAAAAGAATAGAAATACAAACATACATGTATACCTACGAGTATTCACATACATACAAACATTTATGTATATACCGCTTGTAATAGTTATTCACTCAGCTGTTAGCGCTCTATTGCTCATGCTGCCGTTGCTTGGCTTGCTTGCACTGCAATCGAACTATATATTGCGTCATACTTTTATGCTCATGCAATTTTCTTATAAAATTTCATACTTCGGTTTGCGATTTGCAGCGTTGTCGGCAGCAGTTCACAGTAGTTATTACTCATTTGTTAGTAGTGGAGGAGTAGCAAAGTATCAGCTGATGTTATGTAAACAAAGGCACAGCTGAGTGGTGCGCATGTCGAAACGTCAAGGGGAGTCCGAGGTTGAGTTTCTATTGGATTCCAAGATGGCCGACTTTAACCGCAAAATGGTTGCATTGTGTTATTTTCTTAAAATTTATGGTAAAGTTGTCCCAAATATATTGGTTATGTATACAACTTTAATATATTTTCGAAAGAAAATCGTTTTATTTAAATATATATGCTTAAAAAATCAACAATATGAGCAAATACATAAAAATTTACGTTTTCTATTTATGCCTTTTTTTAACTATGGTGAGTTAATAAATGTTCACCACTGAAGATTGTTAGGTGCATATAAGCAACCATGCCAAATAGTGGGGTCCAAAATATGCTTATTCACAGCCAAATTTATATTTTTGCAAGACAATTTGCAAGCCAATTTGTTTTGATTTAATGATTTTAATCTGCAAGCTGCATAAATTACCTAAACGTATTAACATACACTTAAAATACTGAAGCTCAAGATGCCGACCCTTCAAAATCCCGACAATATTCAAATATCTTGCCAGTATTGCTATTGAGCCTGGCAAAATAGTGTTGCCTAAGCTAATTTTATTTATTTGGTTAAGTCTATGAACATTAATTTATTTATTGTTCAAAAGAATTATTGTGATAAGTAATACCAAATTTTTCCACAATAGTAATTTCCAATTTGTCCATGAATAAGTTAACTAGAACGCTTAAAAATATATGGAGTATTTATTTATATCAAGAAGATACAATTAAAATTTTTGAGAATTGAGAACTAGTATTTATAAATGTATAAATATAGTACTATAAATTTATAATTTAATATGATAGCATTTTCCCTTTACGCTAACCGTTTTAACCTCTCGCCACCCTTATTCACCAGATGTGGCCATGATTTTTTATTGTGAACGTACACTTGGGTGTAGGTTAAAGACTGTGAATGCTCACTTATCTTACTCCCTTGTAGCATGGTTCGGACGTGCTGAAAACCAAGTGATAGTGATACCTTCTTACCCGTGGTGATACAAGAGACGTGGCAATGGAACCGCAAAGCGATGACATTTACCGCGTGCCGGAGACGATACACTTCCCAACAGAAGAGCTAAATATACTGGAAAAATGGCGCAGAGAAAACACTTTCGATCGGTGCATGCAGCTATCCAAGCAGAGGCCAAGGTAAGCAGATAAAGTGCAGTGCTACTGACAAACTCTCACACAACATGTTTGCAAACTTAGGTATACATTCTATGACGGCCCACCTTTCGCCACGGGTCTGCCGCATTATGGCCACATTCTGGCCGGCACTATCAAAGATATCGTGACACGCTACGCGTATCAGCAGGGCTATCATGTGGAGCGTCGTTTTGGCTGGGATTGTCACGGTTTGCCGGTTGAATTCGAAATTGATAAACTTTTGAATATCAGCGGACCGGAAGATGTGCAGAAGATGGGCATAGCGGCGTACAATGCAGAGTGCCGCAAAATAGTTATGCGCTATTCAAATGAATGGGAAACAGTTGTGACACGTATGGGACGTTGGATTGACTTTCGTAATGACTACAAAACGCTCTATCCCTGGTATATGGAGTCGATTTGGTGGGTTTTCAAGCAACTCTATGACAAAGGACTTGTTTATGAGGGTGTTAAGGTGATGCCCTATTCGACTGCGTGCACAACGGCGCTTTCTAATTTCGAATCCGGCCAAAATTACAAAGAAGTAATGGATCCTTGTGTGGTGGTAGCATTTGAAGCGGTAAATATGGCGAATACATACTTCCTCATTTGGACAACTACACCGTGGACGTTGCCGTCGAATTATGCCTGCGCCGTGAATCCGAATTTGATTTATGTGAAGGTATGTACAAATATTATTGTATCTAATTAACCTATAGTGGAATGAGCTAAGCAGTGTCAAAAGTTGAGCGCGTGGTAAAAACGCAGAAATGCGCCATATTTATTGTTTTCATTTAAACAATTTTGCCATTGGTCAGTACGCATATATAGTTTTGTACACATCTAAGTTTTCAATTACAATTTTTCATAATATGAGTATAAAATATCAAAACTGAAAACAAAATATTAAAAATAGTTTATATATTTATAAATAATAGCATTCTACTCTGATTTTGAGTTATTTTAAGAAAATTGCAAACTTATTGAAGACAACTTTTATAATTACTATTACCGGCGTTGTGAGAGCAATCAGCTGACACGTTTCTACGGCAAAAATCCAAATGCCGTGGATTCCTACATTCCATTCTACAATGGATTCCTACGACAAAGAGGAAGGGAGTTACATTGCGCACCCATAAGATAGGTCGTAGGGTCTATTAGTTATTGCTACTTCTTTCACTTTGACGAGAGCCGTATATTTTATTTTTCTACCCATTTACGTCAAAATTTTCGATGAGCTCCTTTAAAAAACAACTAATAGACAAAGTTTAAATAAAGTTACCGGTTCTTTTGGAGTTTACTATCACTTTTTAAGATGCGGCATACTTTCGAAGCACTACAAAGCTCCTTTGTTTTAGTTTCAAATCCTTAAAATAACATAAAATCGAGGAGAATTTGTTCTGTAATTTTCGACTAGGATAGACAGCCAGTATATTGATCAGATTTGGCGTTACCGATCACTTTTCTTATAAAAATATTTTTATTAGCCTTTTGTAGATATTAATATTTTCTATTTCTATTAGATTCTCGACAAGAAAACTAACCGCTATTATATATTGGGTCAAACACGCTTAAATTACGTCTACAAAAGTGAAGACGATTATGAGATTATCACAACATTCAACGGCAGCAGTTTGCTCAATGAACCATATAAGCCACCGTTCACATATTTCGTCGAAAAAGGTTTAGCCGTAAATGCATTTCGTATACTAGTCGATGATTATGTAACCGATGATAGCGGCACGGGCATCGTGCACAATGCGCCCTACTTCGGTGAAGACGATTATCGCATTTGTCTGAATGCAGGTATTATAGAGAAATCCAGTACACCAATTTGCCCGCTCGACGAAGTAGGACGCTTCACGGCGGAGGTCACCGATTTCGCGGGTGTATATGTTAAGGATGCCGATAAATTGATAATAGCGAAACTAAAGAAACTCGATGTACTAGTCTCAACCGGACAAGTTAAGCATAGTTATCCATATTGCTGGCGTTCAGATACACCATTAATCTATAGGGCGGTGCCATCATGGTTTGTACGCGTGGAGCATATGTCTCGGAACTTACGTGAATGCAGTGCACAGACTTATTGGGTGCCGGAAGGTGTACGCGATGGCAGATTCGGAAATTGGTTGAAGGATGCGCGCGATTGGGCGGTGAGTATTGTAAACTTTTATTATATTTCATTATTCAGGCAAATTAAGCAAGAAATTCTACGTATATTATTTGACTAAAGTATGTAGTACTAAGCGTCAATAAAACTACACGAATTTTATGTTTCTTAAATCATCTTCTTTCCATTATCACCCTTTTTTGCGCCTTAAATCTATATTTTAGATAAGTCGCAATCGTTACTGGGGCACTCCCATTCCGATCTGGCGTTCACCCAGCGGTGATGAAGTCATTTGTGTGGGTAGCATAGAGCAATTGGCAGCATTATCTGGAGTTAACATCAAAGATCTGCATCGTGAGACAGTTGACGAAATCGAAATCCCCTCTGCCGTACCAGGAAATCCACCATTACGTCGTATTAGCGCCGTTTTTGATTGTTGGTTTGAATCCGGCTCAATGCCGTATGCGCAACAACACTTTCCATTTGAAAATCAGAGCAATTTTATGAGCAACTTTCCGGCCGACTTCATTGCCGAGGGCATAGATCAGACACGCGGTTGGTTTTATACGCTACTTGTTATTTCGGCGGCTTTATTCAACAAGGCGCCATATAAAAATCTCATTGCGAATGGGCTCGTGCTGGCCGCTGATGGACAGAAAATGTCGAAACGTAAGAAAAACTATCCAGATCCAATGGATGTGTTACACAAATATGGCGCCGATGCTTTACGTTTGTATTTGATAAACTCGCCGGTGGTGCGCGCAGAGAATTTGCGATTCAAGGAGGAAGGTGTGCGTGACATCATCAAGGATGTGCTGCTGCCATTATACAACTCCTATCGCTTTTTACTGCAAAATATTGCGCGTTACGAAAAGGAAGATCTGCGCAACTCATCGCATTACGTCTACAACAAGGAGCGCCATGTGAGCGGACAAACCAATCTACTCGATGTTTGGATAGTTTCGGTAAAGGAGTCTCTTATTGCCTTTTTCGCAAAGGAGATGAAGCTATATCACCTATATACAGTAGTGCCACGCCTTACTAAGTTTATAGATCAGTTGACGAATTGGTAGGTCCTCTATTTAATACAAATTAAATACAGCAAAAATAATTTATTTTATCTTTTAAGGTACATACGCCTAAACCGTCGCCGTCTTAGAGGTGAGCAAGGCGTCGCGGACTGTCTCCAATCTCTAGACACGCTCTATTCGGTACTCTTTGACTTGATCCATCTACTGGCGCCATTCACGCCATTTCTATCTGAATACATTTACTTACGTCTGCTACCATTTCAAGAGAAGGCAGCGAAGAACCCAGAAGCAACTTCGGTGCATCATCAAATGTTGCCACAAGCAAATTTGAAACTTGTTCGTCTTGATATTGAGAAATCCATGTCTTTGATGCAAACTATCATCGAATTGGGACGAGTTATGCGTGATCGTCGCACAACGCCACTTAAATGTCCGCTCTCAGAAATAATGGTAATTCATAGAGATTCGGAGATTTTAGCGTCTGTGGAGCGTTTGTCCGACTTTATTCTTAATGAGCTAAATGTACGCAAGCTGACACTCAGTTCCGATAAAAGTAAATACGGTGTAACATTACGTGCGGAGCCGGATCATAAGGTAAGCTATGTTGGGAAGTATAATATATTAACGTATTTAAAGTCGAGGCATTCGGAACTCGTAAAGTACTGTATTTATTAGAGTTTTTATCGACTTGAACGCCTACAATACTGATAGTTAACAGTAACATGCTCTAGCGCTTTCACGTTTAGAGTCCTGCCTCCTAGAATAAACGATATAATTTTGCTTTTCCACTTTCATTTTATTTCAGATATTGGGTCAACGCCTCAAAGCCGACTTCAAAGCTATTATGAATGCAATAAAATCACTCAAAGACGAAGAAATACAAAATCAACTCTCCAAAGGCTACTTTACTATACAAGGTCATCGCATTGAGCTCTCAGAAGTGCGTCTAATTTATTGTGTGTCAGAAAATTTGAAGACGAACTTGGAAGCAAATAGCGATAATGATATACTCGTCTTACTGGATATGACTCCAAACGCCGAGTTGTTGGAAGAGGGTACAGCACGTGAGATCATCAATCGTATACAAAAGTTAAAGAAGAAAGCAAAATTGATACCAACCGATGAGGTGGTAGTTTTCTATCGACTTATCGAAACGGATTCCCAAGAATCAGAGCGTAAAGCGTCTAACGAAATAACAACCGTTATAGGAAAATACATGAATATGATTACAACAACCGTTAAATCGGCGCTTTTACTATATAACGACGAAGATAAATGCAAGCGAAACGTTATCATAACGGAATTAGTAACTGTTAAAGGTGTAAACTTAGAACTGACTATTTGCTCAGCGAAAAAGCATAAGACAACGTCAGTAGAAAACGTGAATATTATGCTCACCGATAATCTAACACCGCGTTTTGGAAGAGATAGACGCACAAGTTTGCTTTTGAAGCATGTCGAAACTGGAGAATTTATTACACTAACACAATTACATGCCGAGATCGATTTGAACTTTGGCCTTTATGGCATAAGTTACAACGTTTACTGGTTTGATAAAGTACAACAACAATTACATACACTAACCGCTAATGATTTAAATGAAAAACTGTATGGGAAGCAACTGGTGGTGGCGCTGAAGGCGAGTGATGTGAGCAAAGCGACTTTTCTGTGAAAATTTTAAAACATCAATTATAAATTGTTAAAAAGCAGTTAGTTTCATGAAATAAATTTAATTTATTAACAATAACTTAAAAAAACTTGTTTAATTATTTCTATAAAATATAATGCAGAACGCAAATATAGACTTCTTAAGGGGGTATTCTACTCTAGAAATCAAATTTTGGGAAGTTTTTTGAATTAAAAAAAAAACCAAAAATATTTTTACTATCCATTTTTTTATGGTGTTTTTATTGATATCTTAAGAATACAGAAAAAAAAAATTTACAAAAAAATATTAAAAATTAAAATAGTTAGAGGGGGCGAAGACCGGTGTAAAAAAATGGCGCATCCAGGTGACATTGATCCTGACTCTCCTGGTGGTCTGAAAAAAAAAATCAAAAGAAATTCTTAATCAGTAAGGATGCTGTTATAGTCCCTACCTCAGCGACTGCCTGAAAATAAAAATCATTTTTTACGCTTTTTTTTGGAAATTCCTGAATTTTTTTTTAAATATTAAAAACAAAGGATAAATGATTATATAAAGATAAAGGATTATATAAAGAAGGTTCACACAAAATCAAGTAAATCGGTTGTATAGAACTTGAGATAATGCCGGTACCGTGTGAAAAAAAGTAGTGAGTCTACCTATCAACCGGGCTAGGTACTGCGTCACTAAAGTAACTATAGTTCTTAAAATAATTTTAATTTTTAAAAATCTTTTGGAGGATATGTTCTTTAGGGTCTAAAGTTTAAATATATGAAAAAAATCGAAATTTTCAAAATTCTAGAGTAGAATACCCCCTTAAAGGAATAATTATCAATGCCTTATTATTTGCTGCTAAGGTTTACTTGCAAAATCGGACTTTCTACGTTAGATGCCATGATGCTGAGTCGGATTTTAGACCTGTTCGTGCTTGTGTGCCAAGGCAGTGTACTCGCTCCTGTGCTCTACATTCTTTATACAGTAAACCTTCCTGTCATCAACTCTGACTCCACGGTAACCTACAGGTATGCTGTTGATACTGCGCTGCTAGCCTCAGGTGGCACTACTGCTTCCAGAAAACTGCAGATACAATTGAATGCTCTAGAACCATGGCTCACCAAATGAAATATTGGCATCAAAACTCAAAAGGCTGTACAAGTAGTATATGTCCTCAAGCACAAAACTTGGCCTCAAGTGGCTTTATATGGTTAGTTGTTAGCAACAAACACATGCACAAATAATTTGGGGATTACGAGTGAAGACACTTGCAAAGATCACGTAAAAATAAAAAGAACTCAACTAAGATTAAAGTTAGCGTATCTACATATACTGACTTCTGACGCCAAGATCCCATCTTAAGTAATACTTATAAAGTAATACTTAGGTGGATCCAGGATTTTTTTGTTTAGTACTCTCCGATCCAAACGGGGTTAGATCGCCGAAAAAACAGTCCTTGGTCAGATGAAATCCGAGTCAATTCCGGTGCGTAGAACCGGCTGTCATGGGAATTGCCAAAAATTAAGATCGATTCGTTCTCTAATAATCCTCCCGAACTTTTAGAACTAATTTTTATTATTATGATTTTTCTTATTTTAGAGAAATCTTAAAGAGTATTCAAGCCAAATTTTGAAAAAATTGTCCGAGTTGTTAGAGCACCAAAAGGACTATAAATAAATCAATTCAAATTATAATTTTGATTCCTTTAATGGAGATATTTTTGAATATCTAAACTATTAGGTTAGGTACGATTGATGATCTGTTGGTATGTCGAAGAGATCTCACTTAGATTGTTATGTTCAGTTCCTTGTCAGTCAAGATGAATGAGAAACTTCTGTATTTGGATATTAGCTATCGGCAAAGCGCTCTGAACTTATAACAAATCTGTTTTATTTCTATTTTCGCTTTCTCACTTGGATGTCTAAATCAATGAGGTTCCAGGTATTTTTAGCTTGATCTGGCAAAAGTGGGACATTCGAGGAGGTAGTGTTGAGATGTTTCTATGTCATATTCATCCAAGGATCTGACGCAGCTGACATATGGTAAGATGTTCACTATTGAAACATGTGAAAATATGAAAACTGGTGATATAATTTTGCAATGTCTTCGGAAAGAGTGTGATAAGATTACTTACTATAAAGGGTTAGGTTTGTTCTTCTAACGAATATTTAATTTTTTGCTAATTATTTCAAAGTGAACGTTCAAAGACCTAATAGTGAACAGCTTTTAAAAATAGTGGAGAATTTTTTCTGAAACTATTTTAAATATAAACAATTTGTAAAAGGCTCTCCAGACTACTTTAATGACTAGAAGTGAAGCTAATGAACCAGATGATAAACTAATCAGTTAGAAATACAAATTTTATTTGATGAGATTATTCAGGATAAGCTGGTTATGTTATTTCTACAATTAGCACTATTGAAATGATAGAAAGAACATAATTCAATCGCACAGATTGGATCAATGAATAGATTAACTGAGAGAAAACTTCGGTGAGCAATTAATATGATGTTTTGGGATGGTCGATTGGCTCCAAGACCGTGAGATATCACACCGTTACAGTTTTACATTAGGGGATATGTAAAGTCTAAAGTCTATGCGGATAATACCGCTTTGATTTACGCCTTGAAGCACAACAACACATGTGTCATTCGCCAGTTACCAGTCAAAATGTTCAAACGAGTCATCGAAAATTGGACTCAGCGGATGAACCATCTGAAACGTAGACGCAGCCAACATTTGAAATAGATAATCTTCAAAAAATAAATGCCAAAGAATGTTTTTTCGAATTATAATGAAAATTCCTCATTAAATTTTAGGTTTTTGTGTTTTTTTTTCTTTAAAAAAGTAGCGTACCTCGAAAATTATCGTTATTTAGTATTTTTTGTTAAAACATTATTATTAAAATTGGAACTTATTGGTATTGGAACACCAAAATGCATGGTAAAAGTCATGTTTAAAACGGTACATAGAAAATATAAAAAGTTCCTACTGATACTAGATAGAAGGGACTGTAGATTCATGACCGCAAAACTCACTGGTCACAGTCTATTGGTGGCACACACCTGCAGAATGTGGCTGACAGATGGAGAAGACAGACGTGCCAAACGCAGGCATCTTAAACTACTCCTCATGGACTTCGTTACTTATCTATACGTGGCTTATTTGCTTACCAGTCTAACCTAACCTAACCTAAGATCTTGAAGTTGGAAACTTCAGTTGAAAGCCTATGCTTATGTTATTATAAGGTTAGTGATGATTTACTATTTATGAGAGTCGCGACAAATACCAATTCATTCAACTCATGCACATAACCTTTGAACCTTAACAACAGTAACAAGGAAACAAACCCCTACATTATGCGTACATAGAGCATTATTTCTAAATTATCCAGATTTCTTACATCCTAAACAAGCACTAATGTAATTTCAAATGATTGTGTGTGTGTGTACAAATATCTGTCACACTAATTCCTGCAACAAAGTAGCAGCTCACAATGGCTCATGTCAAATACCAGCACTAAATCAGTTGCTTTACAGCTTTGCACTACATCCTCGCAACCACTTTGCACAACTTTAATGCCAGTGCACACACCCCCGCAAACGCGCTCTTCAAAAATTTCGACTGAGTCAACGCAATCTTTAAGTGCTGAAACATGTTCAAGTGTGTTGCAATTCGAGTGCTCGAACAAAGTGTTTGTATGTAGGTGCAAATGCGTATGTACATATGTATGTACATATATTTACTTATATAAATGCAACATTTCGATGTGTGTGAAGCTCAGCTGTCGCAGCATCTTCAATTTATCTTCACTGTGGCGTATGCCGTGCACCGTTATGCCTTAATGCTTGCCTTATTTCCCGCTGGAATGCAACACGATGCGAGATATTTTAATTGTTTTTGTTGTAGTTGCTGTAAAATTGTTGTTGTGTTTGCTGCTTTATATTTTGTGGGGGTTGGCTGTTGTTGCTGCAAAAAAATAGGTTGTTTTTGTAAATATTGTTGTTGTTGTAAAAAGTAAATACTGTTGTTGCTGTTGTTGTAGTAAAAAATAAAAGTGTTGTTGTTGTTTTTGTTTTTGTTGTACAAAAATGTTGTTGTAAAAGAAATATTTTGCTGTTTTTGTAAAATTTAATGTCGTAAAAACAACAATGTTGTTGTTGTAAAAATAAATTGTTGTTGTTGTTGTTGTTGTTGTAAAAATAAAATTGTTGTTGTTGTTGTTGTAAAAATAAATTGTTGTTGTTGTTGTAAAAATAAAATGCTTGTTGTTACAAAAAGTCGGTTTTAGTTGTTCTCGTAGAAAAAATAAGCAGTGTTGTTGTTGTAAAAATTAAATGATGTTGTTGTTGCATGCCCTGCATTTGCTAATGCATGCATATGCATGTCTATGTTTCCATGCAATCTTTATATGTATATGTATGTACATATACCGTAAATGCATGTGTGTTTGTTCGCCTACTTAAGTAAGTAAATGGAAATTTCCGTTGTATTTGTCAGCGGTCGCCCATGTCTGTCACAGCTCTACCACCTGCCCGCCACCCACCATTTAACCGCCGACAAGCCGTCTTCGCTCTTACTAATTCGAAATGTTATATTTTTATTTCGCGCTTCGGGTCATGAGTGTGTGTCGCAATTTCCCCGAGTATCTTTTAACACTTAGTTCCGGCAGTTTTCTTCACCTCACACACGCGCACACACATGCATACAACATTTGAATAACATATATGAGTAACATATGCGCTTATGTATTAGTATATATTGTATATATGTATGTATATAAAGTCGCTTGCAGCCGCTGGCACACATTGCAACCGCACAAGTAAGCCAATCCCGCACAGAGTTTTGTGGTTAAGTGCTTTTGGTTGCTTGTTGCCAGCTCTTCTTCAATGAAATTCCGCTTTTTCTAATATATTTGTATATAACGGTGCGGGTGCGCGGTGCAGTGAAAACCACTGACAGTGCTAATCATTGTAGAAATCTGCTGTAGTTAATTACACGCTCCGATTGCAACTGCAGCGATATTTAAATGTGTATTAATTCATCTTAGTGGCTCGCTGAAGCGTTAAGCAGCTTAATTGGTGTTTAGTGCTTAGTGGACCTTTAACGGTTTGCTTTAATTTAATTTCTAAATACTGAAAATTCAATTAATAGCCCTGACAGACGACAGCGCTAATATGCATTAGCGGGCTTAATTTACATTTATTTGCGCATATGACCCATGTTAATGCAAGTTTGTAACGCACAAAAATTCCGTGCATTTTGGTTGATTTGACTAAATTTGAGTAGGCAACACTGCTCAAAAATGGCCGATTTTTGCTATTTATTGACAGATGTCGCACTTTTGCTATCTATTTTTCCAATATTCTTAACTTTTTTGCACACTTTTTCCGCATTACAATCAATTATTGCTATTAATTTCACTCTATTTTCTTTTAACGTAGAAAATAATAAACGTATTTTTTTTTTAAATTTATATTGATTTTACAAAATTAACAAAATTTCTTTTAATACTTTATCTTATTCATTTTTGTTTCACTTTTTTTTTTTTAATAAAGAAACAAATTTCACTATCAGCTGTCTAAATGCACAGGCCTGCCGTCTGTCACCATAAAATTTCAATTCGCATTAGCGTTGCTTAAGGCGCATTAATTTTGCTCGTCTGTCAGGGCTATAACACTACATTGGCGACGAGTATTGCCCCTTTTTTTCTAACTAATGCATATCGTTATCAAATAGTACAGTTAAACATTTAGTCTAAGAGCTTATAAGTCAAGTAGTAGCCAACAAAGTAATACAGCGCACTTCTTTGGGAGACGTTTGTCCTTTATATTTACTCTTTTTATGACCTTACGTCTAAGTTTTCCACAAATTATAGTTGTATTAGCCATTAGCAGCCTTAAAAACCTCAAATTCCTGACAAATATGGATCCAAAAATGACAGAGACAAAATTTCACGACGCCACGAGCTGTACACAAACAACTATGACATAAAAAGACTTTCTTTGTCCCCCCTCAAATTTATCCCATTTAGCCCCTTTACACTTGTGCCAACGATTTTTCCAATCCTCGAAACGGTTATTAAAGGCAATTTCTGAATAGCTTCGCACAAACGATGCATAACACTCAACTAGTAATTCTTGTGGGCAGTTTGGCCGGTCGGATGACACCACACCTCGATGATCGAAGAAAACTGTCAACATAACCTTGATTTTTGACGTGGTTTTTTTGACTTCGACTCACCTTTGCCAGGATATTCGGCCGACAAATCGTCTGTTTCCGGGTCATAAGCATTGATCCAAAATTAATCGCCAGTAATAATACGTTTCATGACATCCCGGTAGTTGGAAAGCATTTTTTCACAGACCTTATTGCGACACTGTTTTTCGAAAACATGTAGTGATTTTAAAACCATTGATTATTCTTAGGCCCAAAAAATCTTTTAAAATGGTTTTCACTGATCCTTCCGATATTCCAACGATTGCAGCAAGAACTCTAAATGTTAATCGTCTATTCTCAAGCACCAAGTCCTTTATTTGATGGCTCTGTTGATCACATTTGGTCTTGACGGCCGTCCATTACGTTGTCATCAAAAGCTTTCTTCAATAAATTTGCTGTTTCGTTACCTATTTGGCATGTAGCGTCGGTTTGTTTTTACCAAACATCGTCCACATCAACACACCTCAATTCAGGCTCGAATAGTCAACATTATGACCTTTATGTTTTGAAGAAATATGGAATATCGTTCCCTCTGCCCACAAAGCACACCAACCTGTAACATTTTGAGCAGCAACGGCGTCTCAACAATGGTTTGTAGGTTATCAACACTCCAAATAGGACATCTTTATTTATTAACGAACCCATTTACCAAAAGTAAACTTCATCGCCGAAAAAACTTTCTTTTCAAAATCGGGTACGGTAACCATCTCGTTTAACCCATTCACCGAAAGTACGACGCGCTTGGTGGTCACTCGGCTTTAATCTTCCTGCAGTTGGATTTTTGTAAGTCCGTAAAGCAAGATCCTTCCACAAAATCTTCTATGAAGTTGATGGGTGCAGCAAAGTCCCTGCAAAAGACGATAAACAGTGTGTTCTACCGATAGTTATGAAAATTAAATCATATAGTGTATTTTATAAATAATAAGAACGTCTACACTTTCTTATAAGACTTTAATATGCAGAAAAAAATTGTTATTTTTTCGAGTTTTTGAGTTCACTCTACACAGCCTCTTATTCCTCTATAAAGACTATGCCTCAGCCCATGCTTAACACCTGCTTCTCGTTCGATTTTCTTCTTTCTTGCAAACATCTTATTGTCTCAACGTTATATCTTATCCACCCCAGCCACGGCTGTTAGTAATGATGATTACGTATACGCAGTGTCCTACATGTAACGAAACACCTCGCTGTTATCATTGATAGACCATTTTCTTACTAAACACATCACAGCAACGCCTGCCGCGTTATTTTTCAGCAAATTACATGTTATTATTGTTGCAGCATTTCGATTTGACTTGGCGATAATAGCTCGCAACGCTAAGCAGAATGCCAGCAGCACGGCATGTCAGTCAGCACCCACTTAGCGAAAGTTAGCTGTGCAAAAACAAGAAAATTCTCTGCCAATGGCCGCATGTTGATTAGATTTTATATTTTGTTTTGAAAACAAAAGTATTTCTACATACTTACATATATATATGTAGAACTGTGTACTTCAAATGATTTGGGTAAGTGGCCCAATTCGCCTGCGAGCTTAACAGTAATGAGGGTAAATACATGTTTTCGCTTTAAATTTTATTGCGAAAAGACTTTAAATCCATTTCTAAGACAGAAGCTATAAGTACATGTATTTGCATGATGGCAACGCAGAAGACCCTGATGAACGTTAAGCATAAAACGTCATAAAATATAGAGCCCCGCCAATAGCTAACCCCTTGTAAAAGGTTTTTCGCTATCTAGCCTACTAAGGGGAGAAAGTTTCATGGAAAGGTGCTCTATCAAACTCAGTTCTAGAAATGCGTTCCTTAATGAAGCTCTACAGTATTAAGAATCTGACACTCGGGTCTTCTCATTGCGAGCAAGCTTGCAAGATCGGATATCTCAATTATTTTCACTTTATTTCTTAAGGATAAATATGGGATATGGGCTTATCTTCGCAGCAGATTTCTTGACTTGCGAACGTGAAGGCCTTCTAAAGCCTCTCAGCAAATCTCAATTTTTGCATGAATACAGTTTTAACCTCTGAGTAAATCTCTTTACTTCACAGATATAGTTTAGACTCAGATCTGCTAACAAATCATGCTATCATTCCATGGGTTGAAATTCCCGAATAGTAAGGGTGGGCCATCTAACGTTTTAAATTTGAATTATCTATATTTCGACATTGGAAACGTCAAATACCATTCGGAAAGTGACAGATATTCAGTAAAAAGTCTAAAATTTACGAAATGGGTCACTATTCACTATTCTACAGTTCGCAGATTGGGCAGAAGATCGTTTGACCGAGGATGGTCAATTTTACCGAAAAATCATCTTTTCGGACGAGGCTCATTTCCACCTCGATGGTTACGTTAACAAGCAGAATTGTCGCATTTGGGGCACAGAAAACCCGCACGTAATCGTCGAGAAGCCAATGCACCCAGCACGAATCACTGTATGGTCTGGTGGAATCATCGGCCCATTTTTCTTCGAAAATGAAGAAGGAACCGCAACCATCAATGGTGAGCGATATCGCGCAATGTTAACCGAATTTTTCTTCAAGCAAATTGAAGAGGAAGACTTGGACAACATTTGGTTCCAGCAGGACAGCGCTACGTGCCATACAGCAAACGCGGCACTCAATCATTTACGCCCTATCTTCGAAATTTAAAATTTTATATGGCCCACCCTATACTTTCATATCATTCTGCAGTATAAATTGTCCGTTATTTCAAAAAAGCGGCAAAGGTCAAAGTAATCTTTTCCCAGCTAGCATTCCATTTGTCACATATCGACACAAAAACTCGGGTTTATTACGCTTGAACATCTCCAAACACTGATCCTGAGCTCGTACCGCTTTTGGGCGTCTAGACTTAGCATACCAGTCCTTTATGGTCAAGTCCTAAAGTCAGGTCGATATGGCTCAAGCAGCTTACGAAATCCGGTCTTAGACCAAGTATCCTGTGGGTAGCCAAAAAACATACGTTTGAAAGAGAGCTAAAGTGAGAAGGCGAAACATTCCTCCCCAGGGTTGTGCGCTGGGTTTGAACCCCAATCAACAAACAGATTGAATCTTATCAGTGTGGCTTCAGACCTGTAAAATTAGCAACTGACCAGATATTCACCATGTGCCAAATGTTGGAAAAGACCCGTGAAAGGAGAATCGACACACACCACCTCTTTGTCAATGTATCTATCATCAATGTATTTATTGAGGGAACATTTCGGTGAGCAAATAATTTAACGTTTTTGCCCGTTCGAGCCGGTGAGCATAACATAATACATGTCTTTCGCCAGTTACCAGTTCGAAATACTCGAACGAGTCATCGAAAATTGGACTCAATGGACGGATCAGAGATAATCTTCAAAAAAAAATAAATGCCAAAAAATGTTCTTGAAAGATAATAAACATTCCCTATTAAATTTAAAGTTTCTATGTGTAGGGAACATCGAAATGGTTGACCCTTTTTTATAAATGCTTCTTTTACCGAGCTTCTCTCATTTGTGGCCTACACATCGAATTTGTCGGACTTATGTAGAGGGTTCTACTAACTTTTTTTGCCAACTTCAAAGCTGAGAAGAATTGAATTCAACTCTTTAAATTTACCTCGACTTATGATGCGGCGGTTACCAACCACACAATTGAATCGATTGCGGCAGTCGCCAAAATGCCTTCAAAACTCTCTCACATCATTTAATGAGGTTTGCAAAAACAATGTACTCATATGTAAATAATTACTCAAAGTCATTTATGTAATTGAAATGCTCATTATTGCATACGTGAAATATTTGCGTTTATCTGATTGATTTATTTTAACAATTTGCCACGTGAATTAAATGGCACCTCCACATTCCAAACAAGTTTTATGTGCAGCATACCAAACCGCTGTTTGGTGTGGATAAAACCCAGCAGTAAACTTGACTCTGTGGAGACCAACTCGAAATCGTTGCATACCGGAGCAACATCGTTCCGAAATCGATGGATATTTGCATTATGACAGAAGGAGAAGGAGGAAGGACACCGCTTACGTGATTACAGCCGAGTCAACAACAGCGCGCCAGTCGTTTCTTCTCTTCGCTACGTGACGACAATTGGATATTCAAAGCGAAGCCAGGTCCTTCTTCACTTGGTCCTTCCAACGGAGTGGAGGTCTTCCTCTCCCTCTGCTCCCCCCGGCGGGTACTACGACAGCCAGAAGGAGTTTAGAATTCTGTAAAGACAATCCCATGAAAGTTGTTGATAACCGCTTGATAAGTACGAACCTTTTCAAAAAAAAAACTAATCCTAATTGTAATAAAAACAAACGTCTGAATGGAAAGTATATATTGGTATGTTTGTATCTTTCGAAAGAAGGCGAAAGAAAACGAAAGAATAAGAAATCCGAATACGAAAACTCGTAACGCAGAGTCATCAAATATTGTCATCGTCCATACCTCTGCACCATATAGCAGGACGGAGATGATGAGTGACTTGTAGAATTGTGTCTTTGTTCATTGAGAGAGAACTTTACTGCCCAATTATCTACTGAGTCCGAAAGAACACGTGTTGGCAAGAGTTAATCTTCCTTGGATTTTAGCTGACGTTGTTGGTGGTGTTTAAGAGTATACTGGTTCCAAGATAGGCGAAGTTATCTACGACTTCGAAGTTATGAGTGACGTGGGAGTCAAGTCGCCAGTGCGACGACTGTTTGTTTGATGACAGGAGATACTCGTCTTGCCCTCGTCATCTACCAGACTTATTTGCTCCGTTTCTTTGTTCAAACTGGAGAAAGAAGAGCTAACAACGCGGTTGTTATGGCCAATGATATTGATGTCATCTGCTTCTACTCTTACCACTCTACAATCTTAAGATTGTACCATCTCTATTCAGACGAATTATTTTCTCCAGGAGTAGATTGAAGAAGGCGCATGAAAGGGAGTCGCTTTATCTGAAACCTCGCTTGGTATCGAAAGGCTCGGTTGTTCAGACGTAAGTCTTTCCATGATGAAATGCCAAACAACAATGACCGAAAATAACATGACTTGACACTAACCACGCGTGATCTGTCAAAAAAACAGAACGGCAATTGAAAAAAGGACCTTTACTTGGATCACCCGTTACATTGGAGTTGAACATTTTTTGTACGAGGGCTGCTATATATGTACATTTCTGGCCTAATAATGAAAATAGGCATATTTATCAACGAAAATGTTTTTTTTTTTTCGTTGGATTTGGCTCGTCTTGGAAGACCCACACGGTCGATTGCTGTTTTTTTTTCGGGCTCATACGCATAGATCCATGATTCGTCACCTGTGACGATCTTATAAACGTCGTTTGAAGCACCACGATCGTATTTTTTCAGCATTTCTTTACACCAATCCACACGAGCTTTTATTAGAGCGATTGTCAAATTGTGCGGGATCCAACGAGAACAAACCTTTTTTACGGCCAGGTGTTCATGCAATATCGAATGTATGCTGGTGGGAGAAATGCATAGGCATGCCTCTATCTGAAGGTATGTTACATGACGGTCTTGCATTATCAGTTCACGTACGGCATCGATGTTTTCTGGCACAACGACTGTTTTTGGACGACCTTCACGGAATTCGTCTTTGAGCGAGCGCCGGAAACGATTGAATTCGTTGTAACAGTTTTTCACAGCGCTATAGGATGGTGCTTCATAGCCATATAAAGATTTTAGTGTATCGATGCACTCTTTTCGAAAGTTGTGAAAAATGATCGCACGAAAATGTTCACGAGTTAATTCCATTTTTTGGCCGAGATGAATTTTTTAATTCCCTGTAAATAAAACAATTCACGATTAAATGACAAAACGTTCTGAGTGATGTTATGCTAAAAAATGTCAAACTTTCCAATGGAAATGTCAGATTGCACCTGGCAACACTTAGTGTTGCCTAGTCCAGAAATATATATAGCAGCCTACGTATTAACTCCTTCATCGAATCCCCTGCCAATGAATGGCGTACTTGGAGGCGAAACACCAATCAACGCAGATCGCGACCTTGAATTTGCGCGTGGAACTAGAGTGACCCTTGCGAAACTTTGTTCTGACTTTGGCTTAAACTCACTTTCTTTTATTTTCATTAAAACATAGGAGTAGTCTTCACAAAATTATAATTTATAGCGTATAAAACGAAGAACAAAAGTAATTTACCTTAAACTACATAGGGTACTTAATTTTTGAAACGCCGTTGCACACCACGTGCGGCCACTGCTGCTGCAGCGCCACGCCGAAAACGCGAGTGTGTGCCAACGGACTTGCCTGCGACCAGAGCAACAGCGCCCGACACCTCATCTTTCTCGGGCAAATGAGCCACATGCAACGCGTCCCACAGCATACGGCCATTCTCCTGAGAGTCGAGCATTTCGCCGATTTCCGCCTAAAATTAAAAGTAGATTTACAATGAACTGGATATAAACTAACTACTTAGTAGGTGTGTGGGAATACCTGGGTGCGCTTCAGCAGCGCCTTCAGCGAGCCACCTTGACGCATGAGTTTGTGCACGTTGCGCGTGTTGACGCCGGGCAAACGTAGGAGAAAATCATAAATATTGGGATTGTATTTCAGCTCCTCTCCACTGGTGCCAGACTCATCGCAGCCCACAGCGGCGGCTTGCTTCGGATCCGGTTGTGGTTTGCCCAGTTTCAGCTCCTCAAAGAGTTGCGCCGTCGCATATGGGCTAGGCGACCAAATCAGACGCAGTTTGGGGAAATGTATGGTAAGCAATTGCAGCTTCTGCACAATGTCCGAATGTTTGGACGTAGTATTCTGTGAAAGCATATATTTGCCCTGCAGGTGGAAGGGTTTATTCTGATCGAATTCGATAAGCAGTATCGGTTTGGCGTAGTAACGCTGCATTTGTATGCACTGATTGTATAAGCGGCCGGAATTCAACGAGCCTATAAGATCGGAAATCGATTTGCGCTCAACGCAGATATCGGGTGTCAGTATGTAGTCGCCAATCTGAAATGGACCGATGTTATTAACGTCATGCGCTCATATTTTGAAGTTAAACTTACCGTTATAGTGACAGGTAGCACTTCCATGCCACGCCGGTGTATTAGACATGGCAGATCAGAGCGAAACTCACGCATATCTACAATAATTTGCGCCGCAGTAAACGGTACAAGACCCACTTGACCGCCAGCTTTGCGGGTAACAGCATTACCCGCCTCTCCGCCTTCATCTTCGGCATATGTTTTATAGAGTATGAAAGCTTCGTCCGTTTTGCCATCCTGATACGCAGGTACGACCATAACCTTAAAGTCAAAAAAAAAAAATAAAAATACAGTTAGTAGTAGTAAGTCAGTTCATTGCAAGACATATGTATATTTGGTATATCGGGTTCACTTTAGCTACACGAGGCAAGTCGGGGTTGTTGTTGGTGTTGTAGCGAGAGAATTATGCCGAGTTGACAGTCCTTGGACGGATAAAAATCCGGCTCTGTTCCGGTTACGTAGACTCGACAGTAGTGAGAGCAGAGACAAATCGGGGTCTTGTTCTGCTATGGTAGCGGTTTGACTGCAACAACCACATTTACTGAGAGAAAATCTATAAAAGTGTTATTGGCTCCAACGTGAACACGTTTAGAGGCTAGGAAAATTGGAATAGTAAAATCTCTTATATCATAAAAGTATTGCAGGAAGGACCTGCGGACATTCTAAGATGGCCATGACCATAAGTAGTTGGCTGGGAACATAATTCTTCTACTTAATTGGCGTAGACACCGCTTACGCGATTATAGCCGAGTCAAAAGGGGGGTCTCTCATCCGAGGCTGTTCTTGTTTTTTCATTGGAAGTGTTTTTTTTACGTGGCGGGTCCCAAACCCAGCGCAAAACCCTATGCAGGGGATGTTTCGCCTTCCCACTTTAGCTCGCCTTCAAACGGATGTTCTTAGGCTACCCAGAGGATACTTGGTCAAAGACCGCAAGTCGTGAGCTGCTTGAGTCATATGTAAAAGAATCGTTTCTGGTCACTCCCAAGTTAATGGCGAACAGAGAACTTTCCTCACTTGCGTGAACTTGTACACATGACTCCATCTTCCAACATAATTACTGCGAAAAAAACTGCTCGTTGGTTCTCACTAGGACAGATGTTCGTGTCACCCATAAATCCCTAAAAGTGGATCACCAGACCGTTCCCACAATAGTCGTGTCTACGTAACCTCACCGGACCCGTGTTTTATCCGTCAAGGACTGTCGATTCGGCAGACTACAACAACAGTGGATCACCAGATCCTCATAGATCGGCAAAACGTTTTGAGCTTAGCACAAAGTTATTATTATTGAACTATTAGGCTTACTCGCTTCGTTTCTATAATCAATTCGAAGGCCTGCTTCTCACGACGCAAGCTCGTCAAATACGATTGCTCTTCCACGGTACGCGCATGTATGAGGAAAAATACGCGCATGCGCTCGTTGACAGCGCGCCGTTGACGCGCCTCATGTATCTCCAATTGTCTTATAGCAGCCACATTACAATGGTACATGATCACATACTGTGGCTGTATCTCCTCGAGTATGCGATCAAGCGCCATCGGACCTTCATGCTCCGTTTTAAAGGTCTGTATGCAGATGAAAGGTTGATTGCGTGCCGCTACAGCTGCAGTAATGTCCAAATCTGCTAACTGTAAAAAAATAGTATTAAATTGCTTGTGATTTTGAAATGAAGGACAAACCTCTGGGAAGGGCTCAAATATGGAAGCATTCATATTAATCGCCGCAGCGCCACTAGCATTTGCGGCATCCTCAAATTCGGCGAATGTTGATGATGTGTCGCCGATATCGCTCAGTTGCGTCATGGTCAATAGGTAGCTCTCCTGAAAGAAAGTGGTTGAGAGTGGATCATCCCCATCCGAGCTAGTTAGCAATTGTGTTAGCTCATCCATGGGTGCACTTGTATCCTCGTCGACAACATCACTTTCATTGGTACTAGCTTGCGATTTCTTCTGCGTGCCACTGAGCTTTTGCGTGACTCGTGCATTCGCTGCAGACTGTTGTAGTTGTGTTAGCGCTCTTTCAATTTCTTTCACATTCTTAACTTTATCATAGCTCTCCGCCAACTTGCCAATTGGTATCTCGTGCTGCATGGCGGCATATAATAAAAAACGCTCACCGCCTTGTGTGAGAAATTGACGCAACTGGAAGCAAGTGCGTGTATCTTGACAGAGTATTAGCACTTTCGGCGGGTCCAAACAGTCCGGATGCGAACGTTTCATATCTGCAGGTATTTCTACTTTGAGTATTTCGGCTAAATGTTGCCATTTCGGACAAGGTTCGGGTTCGAATTCTGTAAAGTAAAAAAAGTTAAAATGGAACGGAAAGGCTTAAAAATTCAAACTGCTTACCGCCCTGCGCGTTGTAGACACGCTCTTTGGACAAGTTGAATATCTGCTCTGCCGAGTCCAGCAATGTCCAACCGGAGTTGCTGAGCGCGTACTCTGTCGTGCGATAGCGTTTGGTCAGCGCATAAGCCGCTACTGCATCATGGTAGATTGTGGAACTATAAAATCGGTATATGTATGTGTATAAGTATGCTTAATACAAAAATTAAATTAATTTCAATTTTGTCTCACTCACATCATTAGATTACGCAAAATCTTCAAATCAGCCACTATCAGTTTCGTCTGGGAGTTCAGTTGATGCCAAATGCAGTCCAGCTGCGCTTGCAATATTTTGTGGAACTTCTTTGTAACGCAGTTCTCCACAGTGATTTCCTCCAAATCGACTAGGCGATTAATACGTTTTATTTCACGTACTAAGTAATTCATTATATCCAGCAAATGCGTTTGTATCTGTGTCATCTTCTGCGTCATTGGCACGTGCAGCTCAATCGTTTGAGCCTCGTATGGTTTCAACGATTGCTGCACGACTGCATGAAAACGTGGCCAAATGTATAGTTGTTTTACGAAGAGATTGCGCATAGTGCGCTCTATGTGCCCGTAACCGATTGTGAATGCCTCAGCGCTACTAGAAAATGCTTTAATGAATCCAGTTTTGTTGCGCATGCGAAAGAGACGCAAGGCAAAGGCTTCCTGACACGATTCGACAATCGTATGTGCGCGCAACACTACTATGCCGGTTATCAATTCGATGGGTATACGATTTTTTAATATATCCACAACTAAAATACGTGTGCTTATGAATTGTATTCCACCTTCCAAATAGACACGTTCTCTATGGGCAGATTACATGCAGGTTAATTAATATGGCAATTTCTGCACTTATATGGTATGCTGCTTACCGCTCAGTCGCAGTTGTTGCTACCTCATGTACATATTTGTGCTCCAATTTGGCTTTATAATATTTCTCCTCCCAATCAGAAAAGTTGATTACAATCACAAGATTGCCTGGATCACTGTAAACCTTCAGTATGTTTGTAACAACGCGCGTGTAGTTTAAACCTCTGCGATATTAATTAAATGTCAATATTAAACATTTATTTAGAATTAAATATATAAAATTTATTATCACTCACTTGGCGCATACAGTAAGCCCATCCGAACCAACTATATCAAGAAACATCTGTTTCTCATATTCCAACATAATGACATCTTTACGCTGTAAATATTCCTCAGCGGTCATAACATTTGCTAAGGTTTCATCGTCGTCTTGAAATCCAGACTCCTCCACATTTGAGGAGGTTTCAGCCTCGGTTGGTAAAGGCTCCTCTGTGGATTCTTCTTCTGAACATCGTTCGGTGTTCGATTGCTCATTCGATTTCTTTAAGCTTGCTTTCGATGTTGATGGCTGATTATCTTCTTCACTTTCCATTTCGATATCAAATTAATAAATCTGCTTTATAATTTCAGTATTTCACCATTTGGCGGTATATTTTTGCCGGTTTACTCAAAACAAAAAATGTTTATATACAATACCGAGACAGCTGACATATTTTTCGCATTATGCTCTGCAGGGTGATCACAAAATGAAGTAATTTATAGTTAAGTTTTGCAACTATATTTTGTATTTATTATTTCAACTATGTTTCTAATTCTGGGAACTCATCTGCTTTTGTTTTAAAATAAATTCCCGTTTACTTTTTAGTGAAAATTTAACACACTAAAACATATTATTAAAACTCTGTAACACCCCTTATTGTGCAATTAGTCTGCAACTCTTTACAACACTGCAAAATTTATTAGTTGTTTTATTAATTTTTGGTTGCATGCAGCGTGCATTTCGCAATAATAAATATGGAAAACGATAGGAAAGAAAGCAAAGTTTGCCTTGAACAAATTGAACAAATAATGCAAGAATTGGATGCCACCAATACAGAATCCAATTCATCAACTCCTCCCGCTTTGGATGTGCCACACAGACCAATACTTCTGCCACCTGAAATCAAAGAAGAGCCTAAAGAAAAGGACACCGAAGATGTTTGTAGCAGCAATGAATTGGTTGCAGTTCCATCTCACATTATTGATAACCCGAAATCTTCATCAAATACACAAGGTCAAAACACGCAACATGTAATGCAAATAAAGAAAGAAAGGGTTGAAGACAGTAATGAAGTGTCAGTTGAACCACCTAAAACAGATAAAGACATAACAAGTAGTGAAACACAAAACACAATTCAAACACCAGTGGCGGACCACATAATACGAATCAAACCTGAACCGATAGATGCAACTTCACTGGCAACAGAAGAAATTTCGCGGCAAAAATCACAACCAAACCCAGATGCTCCGCCAGAAAATGCAACTTATAACAGAGGAGGAGAAGTACCAACTGAAGCAAATATGGATGATTCAACTGCACCCAACAGTCCAAATGGTGTGCCTGAAGCAGATGGAGCATTGCCCGATAATTTCTTTGATGACTTAATCAAAGATGCTGATAACATCACAGCAGCGGCTTTAGAGGGCAGCGAACCAAATACACTTGAAAAACAATCCACAGAAATGTTAGTCAATGTAAAAAACGAACCTGTTGATACTACAACTATTGCAGAAGCAACAGCAACGGAGACTGTAGAGTCCACCGAACCGCCACAACAACAACAAACCGCCGAACAAAATATTGCTACTCCAGAACTTATTAATGTAAAAAGTGAACCTGTTGGTACAACAGCTGTTTCAGAAACCACAACATCCGCACCGATACCAGATAACTTTTTTGACGATTTATTGGTTGACCATGTTGCCGAACGTATAGACGACGTAGTCAATCATGGACTTGAAATAAAATACTCCGAACGTCTTAAGGAGCTGGAACTATTGGAAACTAAAGAGCAGAGCTCACATAAGGCACATAAAAAACATAAAAAGAAGAAAAAGAAATCACATAAACGTACGCACAGTGAAGCAAATGAAGACGAAGAGACGCTTGATGTCAACGTAAACAAGCGTAGCAAGCACACATCCCATAGTCCTAGTATGCCACAAGCAGCGTGCATACGCGTTAAAAGCGAATTCTCTTCTGGTGCAGAGAGTACACTTTTATCTAACCATTTGAGACCTGACCCATTTAATTTAGATTCGGTTGAGCCGGAAACTAGCGCTGCAGCCGCCAGATGTATGATACGCGTTAAGTCCGAGTTTGTCACAAACCTACCTGTTGCGGAAGAAACAGATGACTGCTTACCAGTAAGAGAGACTGAGCTTTTTCAACGAAGTAGCAACGTCAATAGAAATGGTCTAATTGTGGACATGACGGCACCCTTAGGTTTCAAACGCATTAAAAGTAAACAAAAATTTTCATGCAATACTTTTCTAAATTAATATAATAATTCTTCTTTTAATTTAATTATTTTTTTTCAGTGGAAAGTGATTCGGAAGAATCGGAAGCAGAAGAGTCTATTTTACCAAAAGATAAAATGGAAAAATGTAAGTGAAAAGTCACAATATGGCATAATTTGAATATATCATAATATTCTATTGCAGCAAAACAGCGAGCAATATTGGCTATAGAGGAGTTTAACAAGGCAAGCAAAAAACGTAAAGACCCGTCTTTTATATATACGGCAACTGTGCGCAAACTACCCAATAATAGTTCCTATATCAGGCAGCAAATATACGATAATCGTTCACCATTGCACAACGTTAACAATGTTCTCTATAAGTTCAACTCCTACGCTAATGGGGTATAGAAGCACTGCCACCAAAAGCAAGTGAAGTAGCAAAAATATTGGGTTTTGATATACATGCTTTGGACAAGAAAAGAAAATATTCACATTTCCACCAGAAATACAAAAAATTAAAAGGGAAGCAATAGAACAGACTGAAAAGCAATTGATTGACCCGCAAACGTCGTTTCTAAAATCGGAGTCTACGCAAACCGACAAAGTAACCGGACATGATATAGCCATACAAACTATACCGCAAGGCTATAATATCGGTACCCAAACAACAGCTATGTCTGCCGCGAGTAGCAGTAAATACGGTGATCTGCCACTAATGCGGCAAATAAGCACATTCAATGAAAATCAACTAATGGCTTTAAGTGATTTTGCCGATTTGATACGCGAACCGGCGCTAGCGGCCGACTCAACAGAATTGTATCGTCTACAACATCGTTTGATAGAAATCTATAAATACTCACAACTACCATCTGAATTCGGACAAAATACACATCATGCAAACAAATATAGTATGCACGATCCACGTCAAAAAAGAATGAACTCGTTAGCGGAGCCGCCAACACCGCCAGCACCAAGAATGTTGGCGAGGCATGAAGCGCAACCGCAATCATGGCCACACACAGTTGTACGACCACATGCAGTTGGTCAGCCACCTTATCATCGTCCACCAGCACCGTTGCGACCACATGCAGTTGTTCAGCCACCTTATCATCGGCCACCAGCACCGTTGCGACCACAGACGACGATGTCGATACGCCAACGACTAGCAGCAGATATGTCACATACTATTCCTGTTATCTCAAATGTGGCGTCGATTCATCAAAATGGCTCACAACCGACGGATCCACGACAGAACACTTTCGGCGGTGGTGCCATGCGACGGTAATGCTAAGTTGCATTACATATCGTACAATGTATAGCCTTACAAGTCTCTACTTATTAGATAAATATTTTTTACGCTGACAATACCGCAATGTTAAAAAGTTGAGTATTTACTTTTAAGCTTAGCCTAGTCATTAGTGGCCCATCCACATACCACTTTCCTTGGTTTACTTGACAATTCGGTCTTAAGATACACATTGAAACGTTAAAAGAAATATCTGGTGGTGCTGTTGAAAAATTAGCCGGTTATTTAACCAATAGGTGACTTGCAAATATCGTGTTCGTGTTGCGAACGAATTCGTACAAAAGCACTAATTGAACTTCTCGGTCAAATGAAATGTCCAAATCAAAGTAAAATTTGTATGAGAATCAGGCATAAAGCGTATATGTAAGCAAACAGTGTTGGTACGTGAAGCTGCACGCTTAGTAAAATGTTTTAGCTGCAGAAAACACTCCCTAGATAATTCGGACGAATATAACAAGATTGTTTGGCTTAGATGATTTAAAATCCTGGTTCTATCAGCTTGACAAAATTGTGTTATCAATCGGTTAGTGAGTATCGTAAGTTTTATTTAGGTATGCTTATAAAAAAAACTAAAAATAAGTCCAATAAAACAATGTTCTTGAAGTAAATACAAATATTTTGTTTTGTTTTTGTACGATTATCAATTACATGTATTTAAATTATAAATCGTTTTTCACTTTATTTTAGGTTTGAAATCGCTTTCATTTTGCAGTAGCGAATTTTGATTACATATATACTTTTTTACTTTTTGTTTTCCATATATATATATATATATGTATATGTAATGTAATACTATCACTAAAATAATCGGATTATGCAAGTTTGTTTGCAAGTTATATGCTGCAAGCTTACCCTAATGTTGGAAAGAAAATTAATTATATTGTGCTGAACTATAAAGCAAAAAAATCTCATAAAATGTATTTATTACAATATTATTTTTAATTTTCGTTTAGTTTTTTTTATTATTTTATTTCATCTTATTTATTTTTTACTTTATTTTGTTTTTTATTTTATTTTACTTTATTTTTATTTTTTGTAAACAATGATAAATGATACTGCAGAGTTGTCAAAAATCTCCACTTTTTTCTTTTAAAGTACCAAACATAACAGAGCTGTTAAATATTAGTGGATGCTGCCTCATATGATTGAATGATTAATATGAATAATGGAATCATATGAAATTTAATTTTCATTTGCAATTGGTTTATAAAAATTTCATAAAAATAAGTCAAATTAAATATTTTTTTATGAATTTTAATAAAATATATTTTTAGCTATTAATAAATGCATTGAAAAGTGAATGTATTATGTAAAAATAATAAACCAAAGCAAAATTGAATATTTGTCACGCGCTAATTATTTACGTAGTATGCATGTAATAAAAGATTTATATTTAGTATTTATTTAATTTTTATATTTTCACGTTCACGTGATTTTGCGGCACATGTTTTTAAGCATATTTATTAATATATGTATGTATGGAACTTTCATCATTTGGAAGTCAATGGAATAATTAAATACGTCAAACAAAGGGTTGAGAATCAGGCTAGAAAGTGTTAAGGTGTGTAGAGTTACTCGAAAAAATAGAATTTAGCGGTCAGTGGATTTCCAGTTGCATTTAATTTATTAATTAATCTGTAATGCCAATTATGCCTCTTTAGATTACAGGTGCGGCTGAGAACTGGCTATGAAACCACAAACATATCCCACTAATGCACACCGCTTCTCCATCACTATTTTGTATGTTGCTATAGTAAGATTAGTTGCATAAAAATCGAGTTATTAATACTCTGTATTTATAAGATCGATTTTTGCTCAAGCAATAATAATCATAATAAGAAACGGTGCATAACCTCAAAATTTTTTTGATGTCATATCAATTTTTTTTGTTTTTTAACCAGGCAACGAAACAGCAATGATTTAAAATTTTCTGAAATTGTGTTTTAAAGAATTGCAGAGGAATAAGTTTGAATTCATTGCTTTTTATACGGCAACAATGTAAACAATGTGGCGTCAGTTAGGTTGTCACAAGGTCAATTAAACCTTTGTCCAATTAAAATATTTTGGTTTATTATAAAAAAACCATTAATTTTCGTAGGTCAACGATCACTCGTCTCAAATTGGTTTAAGACAATCGAGCCAAGTAGAAATATGTCTTTTGCAGCTTTAGAAAATAATCACAAATATACAATGATACAGATGTGGTAACTGACGATGAACTAAAAAGCTAAAGCACAAAATATCATACAACCCCAGTAAGTTAAGCTTTTAAATGCTACAATTCTACTTCTCTGTATGCTAATATATTCGGCGCGTAGAACATTTCTCAAAATAGCTGCCTCAATGTCGTCAGACATTGAAAAACCAAAATTTTCCGCACCCTCACACTTTCTGTAGCGTATTTCTCAACCAAAAGAAACACAAAAAGGATAAACATACCAAATCGGCCTTCTTTGCGCCACTGTGTGATAAAAGAAGCATTTGTTTATAGTTTTGAATTTTAAATTTTTTATTTACTATTGTTGGCTCGCATTGTTTACACAAATAAAAAATGTTAAAATACACGATTTTATTAATACCATTTCAATAACTTTTAAATTAAATCGTAAAAAGGAAATGATGCAAAGCCAATACGTATTGTTCGTTGTCCATGTGGTGTTACAAATATTCTGACAAATGGAATGGAACAGCACATATCACTGCTTATTGTATAAAGTATATGCATATATATGTATTGTGTGTATGAAGTATTTTGTTTTTATATATTTCTTGCTTGCCAACCACATTATTTTTGTTTTTTGCTTTTGTTTTGTATTTTCTTTTTAAGTTATAATTATTATGTTCTCTTGATAGTTTAAATTAGCTTACAACGAATTTCGTTTACATATTCATGTAAATTTTGCTTATGCGCCTAAAAACACGCTACATATTCAAAAAGTATTTAAGTATGAAGAAATCGCTTTGCGTCGCGCTGTCGCCATAGTCGTCGTCGTCGTCGTCGTTATCGACGTCTTTCACAATTAAAATTTTTGCTTTTGTATTGTATGCGTGTGGAAAATATTATTGTGTAGTTTGTTATGTGCTGCCACAAAATTACTGATCCATGGCCTCCTGACTGGTGTCATCCACTTCCATGCCAGCGGGTTCGTCCTTGGATGGTGCTGGTGGTTCGTTTGCGTCAGTGGCCATTTCGGTGGCAGCATTTGTTTCGGCCATAACAACTTCGTTAACAGCGGGTTGGGCCTCTTCAATCGGCACATCGTCCATGGGTTGATCGTTGAGGGCTAATGTCGGTGTAGGTAGTGGGGTGGCTGTTGGTGTGGCAGCAGGAACGGCAGCAATAGCTTCGGCCGAGTCTGGGGCTGGAGTCGTATCCGCAGCTGGGGCGACAACATCGCTTTTTTCGGCGACGTTAACACTGTCAGCAGTTGTGCTTTCTACCGCCTCAGCGGTTGTTGGAACTTCAGCTTCGCTGACCTTAGCTGCGGTGGCGGTAGCAGCAGCGGCAGCTTCTTTGTTTTCGTCCGACGCAGACGTTTCATTTTTAGCTGGCGCAGCAGCAACTGTTTCGGCTTCATCCACGGCGATTTTACTGGCGGAATCAGCCGTGGACGTTTCAATCGCAACAGCTTCTGCCTCATTGGACGTGGTCGTAACAGCTTCAACTAATTTTTCTTCGGCTGGTTTTTCCATTTCGGCAGCGGCTTCTGCATTGCTCTCAGTCTTTTCAGATTCTTTTGTTTGGGTGGCAGTGGAGTCGGTCACTTCAGATGTGGCTTTTGGTTCAACAGCGGCCTCTTTCGCTACAGCAGCGACAGCTTCAGCTCCAGCAGACGTTGTCTGTGGCACAGCCTCATCTTTTTCCGGTGTGCTAGTCGAAACTTCGGCCTTAGATTCAGCAGCGGCCTCGTTAGCTTTGACAGGCGCCGTTTCCTCTTCAACTTTGTCTACGATTTTAGCGCTATCCTTAGCACCATCACTAGCAACCGCTTCTGTCGCTTCAGCTGCAGGCTCGGCTGATTTCTTGACCTCGGCCTCAGCAGACTCTTCAACAGGCTTGGTAGTGGCTACAGCAGCTGCTACAACAACCTCTTTTTCGCCTTTCTCTATTTCCTGTTTTTCAACAATTTTTTCATCTTCTTTAGTGGTTTTTGATTCGGTTTCCGACTCTGCGGTGCCTTCTACTTTTTTAACAGCGTCAACTTCTTCAGTAGCTACTTTCTCAGTGGAACTGGCAGTTTCCTCTTTTGCAGCTTCTTCCTTATTAATGCTTTCTGCGACTGCTTCCTTTTCCTCGTTATTTTCAGACTGTTTCTCATCCGCTTTGTCTAGCACGTCCTTTTTGTCTACTTGCTCCTCCTTGTTAGATTCCTCTTTACTTTCCTTCGATTCTGTTTCTTTATTATCAACTTCTATCATTTCTGCATCCTCGGACGGCTTAGCCACCTCTGCTGCTGGTTTACTATCACCTTTCTCCGTTTCTTTCGACTTAGTTTCATCAGCTGCAGATTTGCTGTCATCCTTTTCCACCGATACACCACTCTGTTCATCTTCAGTCTTTTCAACGGTCTTCTCATCTTTCTCATCCAAATCCAGCTTTGCCTTTTTCGGATTCGGCAAAATGTCATCATCGGTTGTAGAGTGCTTGGTAGCTGTCTCGCTCACTACGGGCTTTTCTTTCGATTCGGACTCCGGTGATGCACCACCATCGGCTGCCGAAGCTGTGCCATTGCCGTTGCCAGTGCCATTGCCGTTTTGTGCCTCCATATTGAACAAAGATTCATTCTCCATATCGATATCGACGTTGACATCCAGCGACAGATCACCGTTAACAACTGAGTCCAGTGAATCGCCGTTCTCGCTCTCAGTGCGTTTACGACCGGGTTCAAAGGTGCTCACTACTAGAGTTGAAAAAAGGGAAGAAAGAGAAGGTCTTTGTTGAGAATTTATCGTAAATGCAATATTTTAGGATTAATTTATTACAAAAGTTTACACACTATAATAATAATGGACCTGAGGTTCAAAGAAAACACGCTTAAATATTCTGTGCCCTTTATCGTGAATATTGTATGCCCTTAGAGTAACCTATCATTCAGTTAGACGAAACAGGAATATATCAGTTTCAGGTTATGGAAGATACCATTCTTTTTAAGCTTATAATTTGAAAAAAAGTGTAATACTTTCAATATTTTGGTCAACTTCCTGCGGTTTATATAAGATACAGAAACCGTTATCAAGCACAACTTGGCCTCATATAAATCTGGGTATCTTCTTAACAAGAAACACTAGACTGAAGATTGACCGCCAGGGAACACTGACGACTGTTCTGTCGGTTTCAAAGAGTCTCTATGAAAACTTCCAAGCAGAAACTGCCTTGAAAAAATTCCCTATTCTCTTTAACTGGGATCATGCAGGGCTCAGTATATAGATGCCATTGAGAAAATATCAAGGGGCATCACGCAATCCTACGGATCGCTTATTTTTGATAGGTTTGAAGCTTCTTCATGTATATCCTAGATAGATGTACGCGATTATATTGAGGCGGCCTATGCTAGGATCGGACGACAAATTGCTATTTCAGATTTTTGTTCCGGCTCTACATATGTTTTATATGTCAGGGTATATTCTGGATAAGTGAAAGTTTAACCTGCTACAGTATCCAGAACGAAGCTGCGCAAGAGTCACTCTCGATTCTCGCAGCAACTCGAGCTCTTCGTCTGCAAAGGGGGGTTGTTTGACTCCAAGTACGCCACTCACTGAAAGGAGCTGCTCATTTGTCGGAACCGCCGAAGTCGGACTACTATAGCATATACGAGGTATGACAATTAAGTAATGAGACTGATTCCATAAAAACCGTATATTTGAAACTCTTTCATCCCCTTCAAAGTAGTCCCCTTGGGCAGCTATACAGCGATTCCAGCGCTTTTTCCATGCTTCGTAAATTTCTGGAACGCTTCGACTGAGATGTCCGCGAGTACCCTCGTCACGGCCGCCACGGATGTTCGTAATCGACTCAAAATGGATTCCTTTGACCGAAGAAATTGCTTCGATCAGACCACGATAACATATGTATATGGCTGTCATTTAGATTCGATTAGATTAGAAATAAATGAGGATTGCATGGTGACCTAAGGTCTATTGTGCCCTCTCCTAAGTCACAACGTTTCAACTAGCCCCAGCAAATTGATAAGTTCCAATACACTGCTAGGTACTATTGAGGCGATGTGATCTAAATTTAGAAACATGGATCCAAGGGCCTTAATCCTACGCCTACAGACTGCTGTGCAATCCATTAGCAGGCGCTCTGGAGTTTCGGGTTCCGAGTCGCAGAACCGGCACTTCGCACAAGAAGCTAGGCCCATGTAAAATAAGTGCTTCTTGAGTTTACAATGGCCGGTGTAAAAGGCGACCAGTAGCCTGACTTTGTCTCTTGGGAGATTTATTATAAGCGTTAACCTTTTGAGGTTATAACCCTTCATCAGTAACTTTGCGTGCCGCAAGCCTGGAAGGTGTTGCCAGGGTCTCTCCCTACCCACTGCTTCATCCTTACGGAGCTGTTCCTTCATGGCATGGGGACCTACCGCTATGAAAGGTTCCGGTCCTACCATGCTGGTGGATGCTGCAGATCGGGCAAGCTCATCGGCCAATTCATTTCCAGCGATGCCTCTGTGATCTGGCACCCAAATAACGTGCACTTGGTTGCATTCTGCCAGACTGTTCAGCCGGTCTACGCACTCCTGTACCAAAAGCGATTTTATCTCGTATGACGAGATCGCCTTGATCGCCTATGGCTGCCATACAAGCCGATCGATCAAAATCAAGTTCTTGTAAGAAAAACTATTTTATTTAACAAGATCGATATTTCCAGGACAACATTACACTCTCCGAAGAAATTGTTTGGACCGGACCATAATAGAAAACAACATCCCTTAAGTAATTTGGAGTAATGCTTGGTTATTGTCCAAGCCAACGCTACAGTCCCCGAAAAAAATTGTCATTTCATACATTAATAAATATATGTAACTTGATCCAGACATACCATATACTAGCACGTTGTAACCTAAATTTTCACGATTCTCTTCAAAAACTTATACTAAGTATTACTTAAAGCACCAGTTAAAGTTCAAGTTCAAAACGAACGCTAAGTCTACAAAAAAAAAAATTTATCTAACGGATATACTGCCGAATTTTTCAGATTCAATTAATTTTTTCCGTTGACGACGAAGGTGCACTCACCTAAAATGTTCTTTTCAAGAGCACGCATAAATTTATCAATGCGACTGTATTGTTTACGCGGATCAATCAAAAGCTCGCACAAGCGCTGAATGGTGAATGGTGCGGCATTGAATAATTCCAGACGCTCCAACAGCGATGATTTCATGCTCTCATAATTAAAAGGATCAACGTTCGGATATTGAGGAATCTCTGCAATGGAAGAATGAGAAGAATAATTATTAAATTTGTACATACATATGTATAGGTGTGTATATAGTCTCTTCAAATGATGAGAATCAACTTGGTAAATGCGAATATAAAGCATACAAGGAACTGGCAGTAAATAATAAGCGCTGAGTGTGTTGGCATGGCTTTGTAGTAGAAAGTGCGCTTTTTAAATCTGCTTAAGAATACACACATACACACAACTATATAGAAGGCGAAGGCTGCTTGAGCCGGAGTGAATGCCATTAAAAACAGCTGAAAGAAAAATGCACAAAACCAAAAAAAATAATACAAAAAATAACAAAAACAACAAAGCCGTCAAGCAGCACTATTAAAATCATACATTGTTGGTTCACGTACATACGTACACAGCGACATACAGACATATGTACATACATACATACATATATGAAAAGAAAACAACAAAAGCGCCTCAGGGGGGTTATTGTACTCCAAGTGAACGATTTGAGGCAAGTTTGCGCGTGTGCACGAGGCATTTAAGACACCAAAACGAACACCAAAAAACCGGCAATTGCGCGAAATTATAACGAAGGCATGCAAAAAACGATTAGCGCGACGCACACAGCGACAAACGGACAGACAGACAGCCAACCGGTCAGATTGTGAGCAACAACTCTCGCGAAAAGCAAAAAAAAAAAACACATAAAGAGAGTTATATAAAAAGAAAGCTTAAATGGAGATAGCAGGCTGGATGATTGGACGCATGAAGGAATGGCGCTGAAGCGCCTGCTGACTGGCTGTCAGGCTGGTTGTTGTGCTTTTTTCCTTGTGTTGCCTTGTATATGAGCTGAGAACACGAGGCGCGCTCTGAAAAGCTGTGTGTGGACTGCAAATGAGCGCCGAATGCCGGCTAGTGACAGTGACTACGACAGAAACGAGTAGCGTCAATTGGGAGCAGCCGGTAAATGTGCAACAACAATTATAACAACACTTTTAGCGATGTGTGAATTCGGAAGCGCAGAGCGCCAATGTGGCGTTTGTGTTACACATACGCATTTGTATATATGTAAATATGTTTGTCATTCTATCATTTGTTTGACGATGCTATAGCGCCGCCATAGCAATGCCATGCAAATTTTATCGCAATGTTGTAGCAATGATTTTTTTGTTTTTAATTTTTAAGTGATTTTTTTTTTCAGCGCGCACACACATTTATATTTATGTACATACATATGTATGTATATAAATAAGTATATATGTATGTATTTATGTATGTAAGTAATTAGCTGAAGGCGTAAGTGTGCTGATTTCAAGTGGTTTTGTTATTTATTACTTGCTTTCAAGTTTGTGTTTGTTTACTTTTTTTACCTTACACATACACACACGCACAAATGTCAAAAATGTTGCAAATCGCTTAACTTTGTTTTCTTAATTTAATGCACGCACTTGAAGTTAAGTTTAAAGTTGAACTCGTTGTTCTAAAGAGATCCTAAATGGTAAACACATTTTTTTAAAGTTACAAATAGTGTAAAAATGAAGGAGCAATCACGTAGTTATAATGAAAACTTTATTAAAACTAGTTTAAATGATTACTATTATTGGAAATGTAGAAGTAGGTTTATTTCAGGTTATTTCTTACAAAAAAAGTTATTAAATTAATATATTAAAAAAATCATTAGGGTTGCAAATGCATTTAAAAATAATTTGATTAACATTCGTGATCTCGAAAATATTAATCAAAATATTTTTTAAATTCCAAATACCGGAAGAAACATAAAAAAATTTAATTTTTGCTTTAGAATTTACATAATTCGCGTTTTCCGTTGGTGTAGTTGTAGAATTTCGCCGAATTGACAGTCCTTGGCCGGATAAAATCCAGAGTCCGTTTCTGTTCTGTCGTGGAACGCTTTACGTATTTTTTTTTATGTACCAATTCGGTTATCTTTTGAAAAGGAAAGCTTATTTTCAACAAAATATTCATTTTCAATGAAAGACGTTTGGCGTGAGAAATTAAATTTTCAATTTTTATAAAATTGTTTTTAATCCAGCGCTTTAATTGTTAGCAAAAACACGAACACTACACAACAGATTTTTAATTAATACATAAAAATTTCTATAAATTTATATCAGTAAAAAAACTGTTATTATTATTTATCAGTAAAAAAATTATTATTATTGTTCTGCTTTTTGAGCAAATTTTTTTTTTATTATGTCATTAAATTTTACAAATTACTAAAAAAAATGTATTATATTTATATTATTATATATTTATATTTAACAACTTTATTAAAATTTAAATTTATTTTATACTAAAAATATATACATTTAAAATTAATTTTAATTTCGCTATCTACTTTTTCAGAAGAAAAAATTATAATATTATACATACATAAACAAATTTAAAAAATGTCATAAAAACCATTGGTGTCAATTTATTAAAAAAAAAAATAATTAGTTACATTTTTAATTTTCCACATTATAAGTAATTTAGTTTTCAAAATAATAATAATAAAAAACACATAACAGAAAAATAATTAATTTTAAATTACTATTTATAAAAATATTTTAGGAAGGAATTCATTTTTTAACTGATAAATACGAGTTTTTAAACAAAAAAAAATATTTAAAAACATATTTGTTTATAATAATTTATATATTTTTTATTTTTTTACTCTGCTTTTGATTAACTATTTTTAATTAATTTAACGAAATTAATTAAATACCAAAATAGTTATATACGTGTATAATTTATTTTTATGTGAAAATTTTTTTTTTTATTATGTTATAATTTATTTATTTAATTTATTTATATATTTAAGCAAATTTCATAGTTTTTTAGAAGCACCAAAACCAGTTGAAACACTTTTTTATTTTATTTAAAAAAAATTAAATATTCCAAAGAATTAAAACATTAATTTCGAAATGTATGTATGTACATACATATATACAAAAATTTTATTACAACCAAAATTATAATAATTTTTTTTTTTTCAAATAAATATTTTTCACCATATTTTGAATGAATACAATTTCATTGCCTACATTACGGCGCACTCATCGTTATTTTTAAAGGTAATGTGAAGATAGTGCTCAATTAAGCAGAACAGTTTAGTTGAAACAAGGATTATGCAGATAATAGTTGCAGAGATAAAAGTAAAGTGATGTTTTCTTTTATTTAAAAGTACACAATAATCAGAGAACCAATTAATAGAGTGTAAAAAGATTATATTTCGGAAAATAAGTTCAAGTGATCGGGCCCAGCTTTTATATAAAAAAAAAAAAATAATGAAAAGTTAATTTATTTTATATAATATTAACTATCAATGAGAAATCCACTGAGAATCGATTAGTAATGCCATAAACGCTACTAAATTTGTTTTTAATACTAAAGAACAGCTCACGAACCAGATTTTATATTCGAAAAATGTTTAAAATTGAGAATAAATTTACTGCAAAAATTGTGAAGAACTCAAAACATTGTATATCCCTAAATTTAATCTCAAATTTGAGCGAAATGTATGTCGGAAAATAGAAATTTCTCCAAATATGAGAACAAAAATAAAATTCAAATCTCCAGTCTGTGGCTTTTTCAATTCCCAAATTTCGTCGCTTTCTTAAATTACTTCCAGAAACCCTTTTCTTTAATGGAATTCGCACAAGGTTAGCTCCAACCACGTTGTTATTTAGCAAGCAAATACATGAAATTGCAGCAAATAGCTCTAAAATGCTCCACAAACATCAAGTTCCAGGCGTTTTAGCCAGCTGCAAAAGCAAACACAACCGCACGTTGTTATTATATAACTTATACATACATACAAAACATATTTAACATCTTGAGTACATAAATTGTATTACATTGTTGTTGCTATGCGCCAGAGTGTGAGAAAATACATGTATGAGCTTAAATGCAACAACAATAAGTGTTATTGCAAGCAAATTGTTATTATACTAACAACAACAAAGCGCCGTCAAAGCAGTATAGTGTTAGTAAATAAATCTGAGTGTGCGTTTGTATGTATGTACATATGTGGTTGTACAAATTGGCTGGCAGAGAAGGCGGCCGCAATTACCGGCCATTTATTCCTGTGCTGCTGTTAAATTGGGGTATTCACACATGCGCACACCTAAGCGCGCACTATACACATTAGATACACACATGTGTATGTACAAAGATCTGGTTTCAGAGTACACAAACAAAACCCATTAAAGGGCCGGTAACCGAAAATTCCCCAAAAAATAAAAGTAAAACATGAAAACGCCACAGTAATGGTTGTCAGCGCAGCAGCAAGCAATTATAACAACAGTTGCAGTGACAACAACAACAGCATTGCAAGGAGAAGGCGCTCGTAAATATGCAAAACGAACGAGTTGATTAACAGTGAGCTACAAAAGTGCGCAGCGAACAGGCTTGCGAATTTTTTAGTTCAAAAATTTTGATTTAAAAATTAGATTTTCAATTTTTAATTCCAATTCCAATCTTTGGATTTTTTCTAAATCTTAAATTAGAAATAAATTTTTAATCCGATTTTTGGGATTTATGTTTATCCGATTCTTGGGATTAATTTTTCTTTCAATTTTTTCGGTATTTGGCACTAAAGGTTTGTTAATATTTTTTATATTAATTAAGATTTCGGGATAACAAAATAAAAAAATTTAATTCAATTGTTTATAAATTGTTTTTTGTTTGAGTTATAACTGTAAAATGATTTTAAAGTTTAAGTTCTCAATTTTCTTAGTACGCAAAACTGTAAGGGCTAATAACTTTCTTTATTTATATCTTATGAAAGTATATATAATATGCTTTTAAAGTAAAAATAGTCCAAGAAAAAATTATTTTTCCCTCCGAGAGCTTTGGGAGGCTCCAACTACATAACATCAATTGCATATTACCATAAAATATTCTCCAAAATACAAATTGTATCATATTTTTTTTAATTTAAAAAAAAAACGTTATTTAGCCGAAGTTCTGTTACCTTTTTTCGTCGCATGATCCTCTTACTTCATATAAAGTATATATTTTATGAATATTTCTAAAGCTAACTGTTGTTCATATACATATGTATGTACATATGTACATATCTTGCGCCTTCAATTGAAGTTGAAAATGAAAACCGGCAAAATCTAAACTAACAGCAACAACTACAACATCAACAAAGAAATCACTGGTAACACAGCAGAACCGGCGACGAAGGAAAGAAATGCAAAACCAGCACGTCACATTGGAGGAGGTGGAGGAGAAAACAAGCAGCAGCAGAGGAAAAGCTACAGCGACAACAATGCACAAGCTATATTTTATTGAAAGAACAACAAATAATTGACCAAAAGCAGCTCCAGCGGCTGAGAGCCAACTAAACAATGAAACTGCTGAGCGTGAATCCGTCGTATTACCACCCCGCCGTTTGTATTTGTTTTTGTTGGAACTGCTTGCTGCATTTGTGAAAATATTTGTTGTTGCTGTATCAAGAGTCTATAAGAAGAGTATGTAGAACATGTGCGTAGTTGTTGTTAGTGCTTTTGTTGACTTTTAATGCCCATGGCGGTTACTGCTTTTGCCAAACACATGCAAACATAAACATACATATGTACATATGTGGCTGTTAAGTGTATAAGTACGTGTATCCGTCTTACCCACAACTTTATGTACATATGTACATACATATGTATATTCCAAGCTGCTGCTGAGAGCTGTTGCTGCCCATTGTTAGCGCAGTCGTATTTTTTTTCAATATTATTATTATTATTTTTCGAGTGTCTGGCTCTTTTAGTTGTTGTCATTAAAGCCTAAAAATAGTTTGAAGCCTTTTTTTGTCCATTGTATTAATTATTTCATACTATACATGTATGTATGTATGTATATACAAACTTTTGGTTGCTTTTCGAAAAAATTCTGTGTGCTTTTCAGTTCTGTTTCTTTATAATTTCTGCTGCTGGCATTTTTTAAGCCGTCGCGCCTTCGGAAGCACCAAAAGCAGGAGCCGGAGCAAAAGCAAAGTGTATGTAATAAAATAACAAAAAAAGTAAGTTCCTCGAAAGATGCGAATGAACGCATTTAAACGAGCCGACTATGAGCGCCGCTCACTTGAAATCAGACTTTGAAAAACATGGAATTCGCCAACCAAAAAAGCCTTTGTTGCCGTCTTTTATGAGTTTCTTTCATTGCGCTCACTTAGCTGCGTGTTTTATGGCTTAGTATTTATATATTTTTATGTTTTTCTTTTTTAATTCAGCTTTTTCGAAGTAACTGGTGTATATAGTTTGTTGTTTTTTTTTTGTTTGAAAAGTTTTTAGAGACAGTAATAGTCAGGACTTGACATTGTGATTTATGGTTTATGGAACCGGTGGAAATGCACAAAATGCCCGTAAAGTAATCAAGTCCGTCACAAGGTAAGTTGTAAATTACACGGTGGGGTAAAATTGTTTCGCTTGGTAACTTTTATGAGTGATGCATAATATGGGTTAGGCTAGTTGAAGTGCTCGTCAACGAGGTTAGTCATACAGAAATAGCATCACGGCACATATTGGCAATTACAAGCATTTGCATCTGAATGATTGCAATTTGATATGAACTTAGATCTTATGATGAAGATTTTTCTAAAAATCTAAAATTTCAACTTTTGTACGTTTGTCAATGCAAATTGAAACGGTAGCCGCAAGATAACAAAAATTGATTGATACATGTTTTTGTTTTGACCTGCGGGTTGTCAAAATTGTATGACAATCGTACCAATGTGATAAAAAAACGAATTTAAAACAAAATTAAAGAAAAAACGTAAAGAAACAAATAGACAAAAAGGTAAAAAAATAATTAAAAAATAAATTAGTTAAATTAAAGTATATTATATTTAAACAAAAAAAAAAATAACATTAATTAAATCATAATTCTAAATCATAAATCATATTTTCTAAATAAAGATAAAATAAGTTTGATTAAAAAACATAACTCATTTTTTTAAGAAAATATTAAATATTGTAAAGAACCAAATAAGAGTACAAATAAATTAAAAACTGCAACTCTGCTAATGCTACCTTTCCAATGTGTTTTTACTCTGGACTGGAAATTTTTCTAACCGAAGACGGATTTCTAAGTTTCAAAAAATATTGTAAAATTAAAATTAATTAAAAAAATGCGGAGTTAAGCAGCACGTTGTTAGACAATCAGTGTTTTATATTATAGCTTCGGTGCTTAGAGAGAAAGTCAACGCATTCAACATTTTGTCCTACTTCCGAATCAGTTGGGAATTTTTAGCAAAGTAGCTTTCATGGAATATTCATGATTCACAATATTCGGCAAACTTGTATGTTTATATGTACAAATGAACATAAGTTGTGTTCGCTTACTTTTAATCATGATTTTTGTCACTATTTTAAACTAACTTCGATTCAGTTGAGCTGAGTCAACAATTGTTAATTGATTTGATGTTTTGGTATGTACATATGTATGTGTGTATGTTTATGTTAAAACGTACAATTAAAAGAGCAGCTCTTATTTAATTAAAAAAAAACTGTAGTGAAAATTTTTGGGTTTTAATTTTTCAGCATAATTATTAGCACAAGATTTGACATCATTAATCAATTATAGTAAATTATAGTTCAGTTTTAACGACATAATAGGTGTGAAAATTTCAATAATTGCGCGGAAAGAAGTGTTTAGTGAGTGCGAACAAAAACTACAAAGAGAGGTTAAACAACTTAATTTTTTTTTAAATAAATATTAGTTAAAGTAATATTGCATAATTTATGGGAGTCAAAAGTTTCTAATGGCACGTTTGCACAGTTACAGTTCTTCAAATTGTGTAGCGTCCAATTTAGGTACTACAACAAACACAATATAACTTTAATTAGTTTAGCTGAATTAAAACTTTTATCTTCAAAATTTCTAAAATTTTAATTCATATCATTTTTTTATTAAAGAAACAACAAAAGCTTGCGTATAAAAAATTATCACGATTATTTCAACTGAAGAGACACATACCAACACACAGCACTTAATATTTTATACAAATACACACAAATATTTAAATTAATAATTTCTTCATCATATCAAAGAATATAATTTATTTTACCGCAAGCATTTGTGACGCACAGGAAAGCCTTTTTCGGCGATTAGTCAGCGTTAGTGTTATAAATAATAACCAAAAAGAAAGTACAATGAAAATATTAAGGGATTTCAAGTGCGCTTAGCTACAAAATTCTATTTGATGAGCGAAAATGGAATTATAAAGCAGTTAATACTTTTTGTTATCTTTTCTTTCCACTATGAAATAAAAAAATTGCAAAAAAAAAAAGAAGCAAGCAAGAATTTGTGTAATGGGAGTAAGGTTTTCGCACGCTGAATAACAATTAAAACATTTTTTTTATTTTTTCTGCACATTTAGTTGTTTTCGCAAAAAATTCGCACAAGTGATTGTGTGCTGGTGTTAACTTAGCAAAGAAAAAATAACAATAATAATGAAGTGATATATACGTATGTATGTATGAGTGAAAGCTGGTAAATACATATGCACGTCACATCTGTTTGTGCTCACAAATACACATGGTTAAGCTATAGTGTTGATGGAGCGCAACGCATTTAGCTTTCTGCGTGCCAATCCATACTCCCACTTTAGCAAAAAAAAAGTTGAAAAATATAAAAAAAATTACATACTTGCAATCGACTTTGCTTCGATTAAGTACACATGTATGTATGTATGTATATGTGGAGTACATATTCACTTATACACATATATAAAGATATTTATGTCTGCATTTATTTTTATTTTTTCTTCTCTTTCCTTTTCTGCTTCATAATGTTTTTTGAAGGTGTGATAGGGATTTAAGCACACTCTAGTTAGAATTCACGCTGCAAAGGAGTCATTAAATCTAAATCAATTAAAAATTCCGGGGCCAGGTAACAATCGCGAAACTCAACAAGTGCCATGAAGAGTTAGAAAAAGAAAAAGATAAGAATTTTTTGTGATCACATCATTTGGCGAATTATTGAAGAATTTAGCTAGCTCTTAAATTTATATTAATCTTTTTATACTGTTTTTCTTTGATTATCAAATTCCAAATATGACAATTATTCATTAAGTAATTTGATTATTCTATCTATTTTAATTTAATTTGCAAATTCAAATTAGAAAAAAAAAATTGTACATTCGTCACTTAAAAACATTTAATCTAGCATCAACCACTACAAACGCGTGACCTTGTGTTTTTTTAATTGTTTGCAATCAAAGTAGCGATTTCGTAGCTTCAGAGCTTGTTGAATTTAAAAAAATGTGCAAAAATTTCAGACGCTGGCTGCGATGCCAATGAGTGCAAAGTTAAACATATTTTTTTTATCTCTAAGTTTATTTGGATGGAATATATTTAAAACAGCATACATTTTCATTATAAAAAAGGTATGTTGCTAAAATTGTTCTAAAATTATTACACATAGTACAAAAATAATTCTGTATTTTGTACATATGTAGTTACGAATATCCTACTTTCCACGCTTAGCACGTCTGCATTGCAAGTTTTTTGCTGCTGCAAATTTTATTCTTCTTACAACTTTGGTATTTATCAAGGAGAAAGTTGCCCCCATGTACACAGAAACAGCATTTTTATGCAGACAATTTTCGACTGCAACTTTGCGACAAAAGAATAAAACGAAAAAATGTGACACGAAAACTTCATAGAAACGGTGGTGTGATGCGAAATGGAGGAAAGCGGCATGTATACGTTTAAAAAGCCGGTTAGTAAGTATCCAGAAAAAGAGGACTTACTTGCATGGCAATAAAATTTATCAGCCACCGCCATACAATTACCACACTTATTCATTCATCATAATATCCTGCATTTTTATGAGTAGCACGATTAGTGCTTTTTAATGAGGTACATATGTACGTATATATTTTTTTTATTTCTGTACTCACCATCAACACGCGGCGACGTATCGTGGAAATGTTTAATCACATTGAGCAACTTCTCCCGGAATAAATATTTCAGGCTCGCCCATTTAAAGACCGTATCGCCGGTTTTCGCCACATACTGCAAATAATCGTCCAACTCCTTGGGTATCTCCTTTTGCTTTAGACGCGTAAAGCGCTCCAGTATTTGCATTACTTCTTCGGCGTTTTCCATATTAACCATTTATTTAAATGTAACAATAAAAACGGGAATGTAATGAATTTGTCTGAGATTCACCGTGTGAAAATTTTTGCTAGGTAGGCGTCTAGTTAACTCTAGCTTCCTCTTTTTCAGTATGATCAAAAATATATATTTAAATTTCGCAATATGTCGTCTTCCTGCTGTCGCTGTAAATGTTAATGTGGCACTGGTTAGCTCGCTCTTGCCACCACAATGAAATTGATGATGATATAGACACACAAGAACGAAGTTCACAACCGGCAATGTACGTTTTAAAATATTCGCTACTCTTCTCGCTGCACAATGACGAAGTTACTCTTGTCGTAGGAGATCGAAGTTGAGTTTCGTATTTTAGGTTGCTTGTTTTTGCAAATGTGTGGCAAAACCAGCAGCAACAAATTTGCAAAACGAAAATACGACACAGTGAATTCCGTAGACCAGAGATACACGACTGCAGTAATGGTACCGACACTACCGACTGAATATAGGTACGGGTACGGGAACCGACAATGGACACGATGACACAGATCGCGACGACTACAAAAAGGCACGGCACAACTATTTTATACGGGCGCGTTTAGTCAGACAAACGTGCACACACTCACGCACAGACACCAAACGGAACCAAAAACGATGTGTGGATGGCAAACGACAGACGTGCAATGCAATAGGTGCTCAGTGGGACGAAAACTCCAGTAATAAGTGGAGACTCGTTCTAAATGATGTTACAAGTTGGAATCTAGACTGGCTAAGACCACAATTATTGGCACGAGTGGTAATACCTACAGACAAGTAATTATTTTACAAATTTTAATGGTTACGTTCCGTGCTGGTGATGCGGTGCGTTGATGACTGCTGGATGTGCGCTCTCAGACTGAACAGAATCGTTGAATTACGAAAACCTTGACGATTATGCACTGCAGACGTTCAATTTGCAGACAGCAGGCGTCTCAGAGCAAACAACAAGGCCGGTACATAGGTGTTTGTATGTATAATAAATGTGTAACTACCCGGCTTTTACAGCTGCAACTCTTCGCACCGGTATAGTTGTTGCACGAGGTTGAAATTGGAGTTTAAAAATTTATTTTACTGTTGTTGAGTATGTAGAGACCCGTGCTTAGTGAGGAACAGGCGCAAAGAAGACAAGAGATTTTCTCTTGCCGACTTAATATGCAGCTGCTCCGGATACGGCTTACGGTCTGAATGAATAGTACGTGCTGTTTAGGTGTGTGTCATGCGTTGCAGGTAAAATTTTGATTTGCAATCTTGCTCCTGCGAAATGTAAATGCAAAGAAAGTACATAGTAGTGTTTAGAATATGCATAAAATTTTTGTATATACAACAGAATAATATTGGTTAAGAAATTGTTTAAAAAACCATTGTAGCATAATTTTTGTTAGCGAAAAATCTTGCTGTCGGCAGCCGTAGCGGCGGTGTCACAGATGTGATAAAATGTAATCACTAACCTGTTAGAAAGAAGCACTTATATTAATATTATTGAATTATTTATTACACTGCTACAATTCAAACATCAGCTAGTTAATTCTATTTGATAGTTTCGAAATATATAAAATTACTTTACGGCTTCTGGCTAAAATGATAAATTTGCAAGTTCTCTTCCAGCGCGTTTAACAAAAGAAATCTGAGTGATGTTGCCAGCTGTTATGTATGTATAGGCATACTGGAAAGGTACATAGCGCTAAGTAAATTATTTTATTTTTTCTTTACATAACTCCGTTGTATATTTACTCATTTGTAATATATTTTAAGCTTTATTTATCCATTTTAAAGTGCTTATTTTATATGCTTTCGCATTAACACAACCTAATTGCAAAAATCAGGTGGCGCTTATCACAGCTGTTTTGTGATTGTACCAGTGCCACTCAAAGTGTTTCATGGAAAGTAAACTTCCATGCCCTGTAGGAATCAGAGATAATTTTGGCAGGAACTTACATACATAAATGAGATTTTTGAATATAAAATAGTTTACGTTTTTAATATTAAGTTTACGTATATTTCAATAAGATTGTTATTATTACAGCTATTATTTTTTGTGAAGGGAAATGCAACCAATTTCAATTTATGTATTTGCATATGCTATGTACATATGGGATTTGTTTAAACATTTAAGTAGTTGTGCCACAACAACTGTAGGTGTATTCATATGTATGCAAGTAAGGATAAGACATTACGCACTTACCTGCAGTCACGTGCCCTTCCTAACCTTTGTTTTCATTCACACTTCCATATATACAGCCGGCAAACATTAACTCCTTTCTAGATGTGAATTCTTGCACATAAAAACTTACTGTGTATATATGTATGTACATATATACTAAGAAAAATTTTGAAAGAGGGAGAGAGAATGCGAACAGCTGTTCCATTTATGGTCACACCTGCCTGTTATGCTATTGAGATACCTATGGAATTAACGATTTGACATGCTTCAAATGCTAACGGGCATACATATACATACATACAATATTTGCAAGTAAAATAGTAGTTTACAACTTTGCTTGAGTTTTCTTGCATTTTATTCAACTTGCCTTTTAGGTAGGTTTAGAATAATTTACAATATTTTATGAATTACTTAAAATTACAACGATATTCGGTATATTCCGCAACGTAAGTGCATGTAACTTGTAACTAACGTATTTAAATATTATTTTTTATTGCTAAATGTATTTAGTTTTTGCAAAACAAAAGCTCGTTTGAAAAACATGTACAAAATTATTTGTTTTTAAATTATTTTATATTATTATTATTTTTTTATAAAATATAGCAGTTCAACTAATTTTAAGAGGATTATTTGTAACATATTAGATTACAATACTAATAAAAATTAAATTAGTAATAATATAATATTAATATTAAATATATAATATTATCATTCTTATAATTAATATAATACGTTCTAATAATTATTGTTTTTATTAAGTAAACAATTTCCAAAACACAAATTATGAGTTTTTATATAGTTTTTCAAACGTGATTTATTCCAAAAAGTGTTCGTATTTGTAATTGCTGCTTAGAAACCTTGAATTAGTAATAAAAATGCGTTTTTGCTATAAATGCAATACGAAATATGTAGGTAATTTTTTATTATTAAAGTTTTAAGTTTTTTGGAAATATTAGTCAAATTGCACAAAAATTATTGCTTCTTAAAGATACTTATAAGTAAGTATACGATAAAATATTTTTGGTTATTCCCTTTGTTTTTTTTTGTTTTTCGATATAGTTAATACACTTTAAATGCCGCTAAGTTCTTTAATGACTAAGTCTATTAAATTGCTTTGTCTTACTTGTTACTTTAAGTAAATTGTCTTATTTCTCTAAGTTTGTGAACAAAACAGCAAACTTAATTATGAAATTAATCTAATCATAGCTTCCACAAATATGCAATTAAAACCCATAAAAAGAACCAAAAAAACATTTTAAAAATTAATTAAAGAGACCATAGTAAATACATTTACACAGGTGTACTTTTTACCAAACTGATATGAAATTTTTTCAAATTATCATCCTCTTTATGTCTGTTTGTAAGTTTTCTACCACTTTCTCTGAACAATCAGTTAAAATCTCATGCACTCTTGTACATAAGTTTATATGTAAGTTTTAAGGCAAATAAGAGTTAAGCAAAGTGCCTTCGAATATAAATGCCATTTAGCATTAATCGTTTTAATTATAATAACATTTTTTACAGAAGCACGTCTGCTTTTATTCAATTTACTCTTAGCCACTAAATTTCTGGAACAAAATGACAGTTTATGCATTTTTCCATTGAATTCGCTTAGAAAATAAGATAAACGTCAAAGTTTATAATAAATTCCAGAAATAAAATGGTGCCTGCTGTCATTGGCAAAAAGGTAATAAGAAATAAGTAACGAAAACAACAATAGAAATGAAATTTATTTAAATTATCTACAATTTTTAGTTCAAATGTATACATAAACATTTCCTCCGTAGGGTGCTACAACATACTTTACGCGCTCCACTTTTTCTAGCATTCAAATCTATTTTCTTAGAAATAGTTTGTATTGAACACAAATCCTTCTGTAGTATTTCAACCACCTTGAAGTTTTTCCGCAACCTATAGGTTTTTGAGCACAGCATAAAATAAAATAGTACGAAACAATAACGAAAGATCTTATGGACACCCGAATTACTAGGCACATTTCCTATTTAAAACTTCATCTAGGCCACTTATCCTTTTTGGTGCTGAGTCCCATTCATTTACTTATGCATTTATGTATATACATACATACATACATTCATTTTACTTTTTGTTCTTGTATCGTAAATGTAAAATCTAGTTACCAACAATGACGGAAATAAGACATACCCACACATACATACTTAGTAGTGCATTTTACCTACCAGGTAGTTTACCTGTATTTAAAACTGAATAAAACGTGAACCAGCGAGGCATATGAGTGTTTGCATACAGTGTATGGAAATTGCAAAATAAATTGCGAATATATATTAATATACTTGTTTAAATAATGTTAATAAATATTATAATCATAATAGTAATAATAATTTTGAAAAACTGCAATTATACATGTTTCGTCCTGTTTCTTCACTTTTCATTTCATATATAAAAAAAATAAAACAGAGGTTTTCTAAGATTTTGGCGTTTCAAACAGTACAATCAAAGGTTTCTATTTTTAGTTTCTAATGCAATTTTGAGACTAAATTGCTTCAATCCGGCGTTTGATATTAAAAATCTAGAAATTATTTCTAATTAAGATTTTCGGGATTAAAAAAATTACTTTAAAAGTTAATTCAATTAATTTTTTAATTCATCCTTTGCAACCCTGGTTTGGGAATTATCAAAAAAACTTGATAACAAATTCAAGCAGTTTTATAAAAGCAAATTAAATTTACATATGAGTCCTACACTGCTTATTAGTAAACAGCTGATTGTCAAAAAAGTAAACAATAAAATACAAAGATGTGAATTATCTCAAATAATCAAAAAATATTCGCTAAAATTTTACTTCTGCATAAATAGGTTTAAAAAGTACCTTGCTGGGAACTAAAGAAACTAAGCAAATATATAACTTTAATATTTAATAATTGCTTTACGATGCTCATAATTTTTGTAAAAGTTTGCAAATAATGCATTACGAAATAATTGCATTAACATCTGAACTAAATTTGTTTTATAATTCCGAAAAGTGTTAAATCCAAAAGATTTGTTTAAAAATTTTACGCAATCGCCCATACCTGATTGAAAAAATAAATTAATCCCAAGCTTTTAAGTTGCAATAAAAAATTTAAATTGCTTTACAGTTTATGTTTTTTCACATGTTCTGCCATTTTGTTGTCTTCTAAAATACAATAAAAATAAAAATAAAAAAATAACTTTCACTTTTAAATTCCAGAACTAGAAATTGAAAATTTAATAAAACACCGATTTTCGGACTAAATCGAAAATTAAATTTATAAACCAATTTTTTTAACTAAAAAATCGCAACCTTGGTTGTGAGTTTTGTTAACTTAATAAAAAAATAAATAACTACTCAACAAATATGCAAAAAATAGTAACAAGTAGAAGTAGCTAGAAATAATGTTGCATATTTTAAAAGAAAACTGTGGAAATTTTGATACACAAAAGCGTTACTTATAATCTATTTATTTCTATAAGAACTTAAAAAACAAAAATAAGGCGACTTAAGACATATTTAATTCTCATTCATAAATAAAATTAAAACTACCTTAGAAATATATTTAATTCTCACGCCTCATCGCCACAGCTTTCCGTTTTACGTATTTTTTTCCAACACCTACATGTTTACCGTACTTTCACAGCCCTCAGCGCATGTTTTTCAGTCTTGCGTAACGCGCAATTCGATGCGTTTCTTAAGCGATTCGAATGTTTGCTGCATGCTACGCATTTGAAAGCGTATCGTTGTGGTGACGTCACGTTGCAACTGGTGCACCTCGCGTATATTTTGTACCAGATGATGATATTCCGCCTTGACCTCCTCCATGGACTCGAGCAGTTCCATGACACAAACGCCGTCAACATCATCCAGGCTGCTGGTATGGTCCAATGTCGTTTCGACTTCGTGCAATTTGTGTGCCACCGTATAGAGCTGGGTGCCCGCGTGCGCGACCTTTGTGCATTTTATTGTAAGTACGTGCGACATGAAAGAGAGTAAGCATAAGAGCATGAGTAAAGCAATATGATGTTGTGTACACATACATATACACATGTTTGTATATACATCGCTACACAGTAATTTAAACAGCAACAATGGCGACATTAAATATTTGAGGACAATATCTGCAGAGGGCATAATAGTGTGCGGTTGTAGGAAGTAATGAAGATAATGCGGCTCTTTGTATGGGTGCGGTAAAAATAAATAAAAGCGCACAAAAGTATGCATTAATAAAGGCGAAGAGGTCACGAAGTAGGTCAGCAGATATAAATTTGAAATGAACCAGAATATCATTGTAATAATAAATGTAAATGTATGTACTTAAAATCAAGCCATAGTTGCAAGAACTGTAAATGTATATACTTAAAATTGATTAGCGTATATATTTACCGACTTTTCCAGCTCGCTCATATCCTGATAGCCCTCCATTTCTAATCCTAAGCGCGTGTATATGTTTGCAGGCTGCGACGTGTTGTTTATAACTTTGCTTTTATTGCTTTAATGTGCCGTAAAACTAAATGTATATGCAATTTGTTTTGTTAAAACAGATTTCGATACACTTTTCAAAAGCTGCTGCCTTGAAATTACTTGCGGTTAAGCATTTTTTTGATAGAAACGAGACGGTTAATAGCACTATTATGCTTAGTTTAATTATTTTGTTATATACCACACTTAAATATGTATATAATTTTGATTTAAATACACTTTTTATTCCCTTTAACACTTTTTGTAACACATAATAAATAGTTATATATATAATATACTTTGTTATTAATATATTTTTTATTATATTTTCCTTATCCTTTGCACAGCTCAGCTACGTCGCAGTCTTCAAATGTTAATACACGTTCCGCCCAAATGTCTATGCTATTTATACCAAACAAATACTTGTTATCCTGCCACAACAATATACAGCTCTCCCAAAGTTTAACATCACTGCTTCAGCAGCATCTCAAACCCCTAACCTATGCCAATAAACTCGCACAACTTTCATTTCATCATGCCAACAACTACTAGGCACAACACAAATACATACATATGTATATATAACAAGCATCTTCACACCAAGTTTACGAGCTGACTCTATATTAGCTAGCGTTAAAAAACACAGCTACTTCCACAATGTGCCACCCACCCCTTATACATAACAGCGCTCTTTTCTGAATGTAAATATAAAAAATACAGTTCCGTTCTCTCTGTTATTCTGTGCTTAACACTATGGTACAACGTGGCGTATGCGCAACATTTTTCTGCTTTGGTGTTGTGAGTATGCTTGCGTACACTTGTGTGTACATGCACAAACACTGTGTATAGTATGTTTCCGTCATTTTTTTCACGCCATTTGTCACATCTGCTCTGCTCATACAAAGTTTATAATACATACATATGTATGTGTGTGTATATACTGTGTGGTTAGTCAAACAAGGAAATACCATTTGTATTACTGGTATTACGCTTAAATGTTTGTCTGCCATTTTAATAGACGCCTACAAAAGGGAGACAGCATTGATAAGCGCTTTAATATGTGCATATACTATGTGGTATGTTAAGCTACAAATCAAGATAGAGCTTCTAAATATACATATACATGTGTATGTATGTATAGTATGCTTAGATAAGCCATGTCACACAAAACGGTATTTTTAAATGTACAACCAATGTTGGGTTGCTGTAATTTCCGGGTATTCAATAATTTGCGAGTCTATGATTAAAGTGAAAGCTTTCTGAATATGTATGTACATACATGCAAATAACGCTATATAGAACACAAATGTATTTTAGATAGTTTAAAATTAGAATTTTAAAATTAGAAAATATCATTCATATGCACTTGTATGTAGATGAAGTTTAAAATTAGAAAATTTTAATATTAGAAAAATGTACATTTCTTTAATTTAGATGAGTGTTGCAATAAGTGTTTTTAAATACATATATATTAAAAAATAGTATTTATTCACAACAGATTTAAATTTATTATGGATTTCGAAGAAAAGAGATAATTATATTTAAATTCCCAAAATAAAATTAAATACAAAACTTTTTAATCAATTCATAGTTTTATATGAAAATTAATAATTAGAGTTCATAGTGAGTTTTCAACAAAAACATAAATAAGAAATCCGAATAGACGAATGTCTAAGCACGCTAAAAAGTCTTCCAAAACAAGGGATTTTGTAAATATCCATCCAATCGAATATTTCAATATCAAGAAAAGCTATGCTAAAACTCCTCATAAACAAATGTCTGATTATGTGCCCAATTTTAAACCTTCGAAAACATATAAACGGTAATAATATTTTGTCTATATTAATACAGTACTCAAACTTTACACAAGAGAGTTTTCGAAAACAATCTATGCACCAAAAGTTTTTAAAACCACTCATTAAAAATATTGAAAATTTTAAAAAATAACCGGATATGCATAGATCCGGCATAATAGACAGATGCAGATGATAAACGGATTTCGCGTGGGTCAACGAATAATGCCTAAAACGAATATTAACGGGATATGCATTTCATCACTTTTTTTATCAGAATAATCAGACAATTTGTGTCTAGATATTCAAAAAAGCGAATGGCCCCACCTAGTTTCTGAAGCAAATAAATATATTAGAATAAATTACAGTTAATTTTATCAAATGAAGAACAAATGTAAAATATAGTATATCTAAAAAAACGCTTCAGAATCACCATTCGCTGGCTTGTGACGTCATGTGACGAACTAATGGCTATACAAATACATTAATTCTACTATGTCTACACAAACAACTACAACTGTTAAGAATTTTGGTGGTAAAATTCACTGGACGCTTAATTGCGTAGCATGATGTGAACAGCACATTTTCACAGGCGGCATTTTCACATGATGAGCGCAGAAATGTATGCTGTTACCTCGTCATTAGGTGGCGGAAACTATGGGGTGGTGTTACAATGGTTGATGCCCATGTTTATGGCCTCATAGGTCAGTGTTATTGCGCAGGAAGTAGCTAAAAAGAGAACTCCGTGACAAATTGAGAGTACAACAAGCAAGATTACATAAAGTGTAAGAGTACAGAACTGTTATTGAAAGCAAAATGTTAAATAAAAGTAGAATTTTTTTTAATAGTGCAGATCTATGTACATACCTATATGTAAATTTGTACAAAAGAGCAAACCTATGCTGGGATATTTTATGAATTTTAACATACATTATGCTCTTCACACCCTTCAGAGTTCCACAATCTTGCTGATTTGAAGTTAGAAGTGTCATTCACCTACAAATAATTACCATAGAGAATAAAGTAGTATGTGTGTCAACGACATGTGAGTGCTAAGAAACACTTGCTTTTGTTTACATAGAGTGTTTGCCACTTCTTTTATGAGATTTACTATTTGCTAATTCAAAAAGTTTCGCTTCCTGTCAAAGCTACTTTAGAGATAAGCAAGTAAAAGTGAATAAAAAGTAAGTTAGTGAAAGGCTTTTTCGAACAATGATTTTTTATGAAAAAGTGGATAAAATGGCAGTCTTTCCTTTGTATTCTAGCATAATGACTTTTTTAAGTTCTAGATACATAAGTACATATACATACATATGTTTTTATAAGTGGTGGTGAGCAGTTGTCTTACTGAGAAGCATTTTATAAAGTAGTGTACTCCGCGGTTTTCATTTTCACAAAGAAATCTTAAAATTTATACTTGAACTAACGTTACTTGACTTGTGCATTCTCTACGAGGCTTACTGATTTCTATTGACAAAGTTTTCGAATATATATACATACGTTTAACTATATACAATATGTAGGTTAGCCAAATTTTAGAAGGATTTTGAACTTACGCACCACATTACTCGAACATATGTATATTAGCGATTCGCAATTATATGTAGGTTATAATTTATTCCATTTTACACCCATTCGGATATTTATTAATCCAGTTAGTGCCTTAACGAAGTCCTACCTCTCAAGGAACCAGTTTTGACTACGTCGTCATGAGGTTCATAATGTGATAGATCTCTTATAAAATTTGTTAATCATAAAGTGTAGACTATAGCAGTGCAACTAACAAGTTATTTAAGATATTTTCTTCTTAATTTAAATAATTTTACTCACTTCAATATTTCAACAATTGTGTCAGAAACACATTCCAATTTGAAAAAAATGGAAGTTCCAGTTGAATGAAGTTGCATTTCCGTTTATCAAAGTCGCAATCTTACAATTAAAGTTTTTATTTTAACAAAACTTTTTATTTTTAAACCAAAGTTTTACTTAATAATAATGATACCCGAATATTTTAAAACGATATAATATTTTAATTTAAAAAAATAAATGCTTCAAATCATACTTATAGCACTTTAAAATTAACAGGAAATATATTTGTCTAATGTGGCAACCCAATGGAGCAGCTGTTTGCTAATTGTCAACATTTTTAAAATTCTTATCAGTTTTTGTTGTGATGCACACTTGTCGTTGCTTTTGTTTTGATTCTGTGATAGCTCAGCTGTGCATAAAATTCTATACGTAATTGTGGTGCTTACTAGTTTAATAAGTTTTAATTAATAAAACAGTTACATTAAAAATAAATGTATCTAACGAATAAACACATGGAAGATTAACGCGAGGTTTTAGCTATAATAATTGTAGCCGCCACAGTCGCATAGCATACATGCATGTGTAAAACTAGCTGCAGTTCTGTAACATTTATATCAATAAAGATAATAAATATGTGATAAAGATACCGACGGTATCGGTAAACAAAGCAAACGATAGCATTAAACAACAAAAACTCCAAGAAATAAAAAGAGAAATTAGCAAAAAATATACGCAACTGAATCTGTTGGCACTTTGTCTAAAAAGGTATATTATATTAGTACATGCCTGTCTACCCGCAGTCTACCATTTATTCAATTGGCGTATTACTACGCTCAACTGCAGTTTCCATGCAGCTCAAATATCACTGCCATCTAATAACTGCCGTCGGCATGCATACCACGCGACAATCAGTAGCCTATATACGAAGCCGGACTTCGTTAAATGCGCATACAATGTTGTTGTCCAGTTCCGTTTGCCTGTTATCAGCCCCTTTAACAAGAGCTTTGTCGTCATTGAGTTTATTAGCGCCGACGCCGTTGCTATTGTGTAATAGAAATTTTAGCATGAAAAATAAAAATATTTGCACAATTGACAGTTCAGATCGCGAGTACAGTAAAATTCGTTGTTTTAAGTACGTTGTCTCGTCTCTTTCACATTTGCAACAACCCATTCAGCTGCTAAGCGATTGTCAACGAGTGCAAAAGCGTACACAAACGCGTTTTATTTCAACTACAAGTAAATTGTTTAAGTACGTTATGATTATTGTTCATGGAATATTGTAAATAAATGTAAATAATTACAGACAAAATTCGGGTAGAAAAGACATGGAGGTGCCAGAGGGTGTATTCTGTGGTAGCGTTGATCGCTTCAATGGCGTGCTTGTGGACTCGGAAAAGGAATACGATGAAGCTACAGATTTTGAAAAGAAGCTACAGAGTAAGTAGACAAAAGGTCGAATTTCAACATTGTTTTTGTATATTAGTATTAGGTGTAACAAGTTATTTGCATTTTACTACAGTATTTATGTGTAATATGTAGTATTCACTCTAAAATTAAATGGAAATCAATACTTGACTCAACTTAATAATCTTTAATTGAATTTGATTTATGTGAAACAGCACAAACTAGCAAAATTGTCATGATAAATTAAACAACAATGAGTTGATAAACAATTTTAGAAAAAAACATTGATTATATGTGCCCTCTGAAAGGTTAAATAGATAGATATGTACACTTCTACATACATAAATACGTTAGTTATAGTAGTTCTAACTACTGTATCAAAAGCTTTCCATTAACCTGTTTGATACAATATAAAAGGGTATATTTAATTACCAAGATAAGCAATTGTAAATAACTTCATATACATTCATAATAATAAGTGCAAAGTTGCACAGATACAACAATTTTTGTTACGTATACAATACTATATATGTATGTATATATGTACGTTCTATTACTAAACTACTTTCGAATTTTAGTAAATAGCTTTGTAGCTAGAAATTGCATATATTTGAATATTTATTATACCCTCAACAGGGTATATTATGTTGCCACGAATTTTGTTACACTCAGATCTAGGAATCAATAAAATAGTTCATGTATAGAAAACTTTATTATTTGACAAAATGCCTTCACAAAATTTTAGTATGAGGCGTAATCTTCTAAAAATTGTTCAGATCTGACCACTTTAGCATATATGTATACGTACTACAAATCATATAAACTGACTGATCGAAGTCAAGTTATTGCATGAAAACTTTTCTATTTCACAAGTAGCGAAATAATTTTCGAATATATTTTTTCATCGGACCACTATAGCATACAGCTGATATACAAACTGGCCGATCAACATAAGGATAAAGGACTTTTTATACCCTAAAAGAAAAGCATGCGTAAATTGTATTCTGGCATAGAGTAGACAAAATTAACGTTTTTTCTTGCTTTTGTTGTATTTCTTCCTTAATCGATAATGAAATGTCGCTAATTGCTCAGAAAATAAAAATATTTTACGGTAACCGCTACTAAAAATAAATTTTGTTAAATAAATATTTTCTTAAAGAATCTTTGGACCACTGGATTTCCATTAAACGACGCGCCATATGGTTTACATTACGGAAAGAACACGCAGCATGGGTGCCACATTTAGCAAAGGTTTGAATATACTTAAAACATACATACATAAGTATGCATCTAAAATATTTACTTTTTTATTATTATTTGTCACTAATTTCTGCCGTTCTCATTCGTAGGGCGGCTTTGTATTCCATCATGTGGACACTTCATCCTCCTCTCTTGTGATGTATCGTTGGTTGCCAACCCACGAATCTGCCAATATACCAACATTTTGCCATACAATGCTTGGCGTTGGTGGACTTGTTGTCAATGATAATGATGAAGTGTTAGTTGTTAGTGATCGCTATGCATTAATTGCAAATAGTTGGAAATTGCCCGGTGGTTATGTGGAGCCCGGTACATTTACGAAAATTTTATTTATTTAAGGCATATTCTTCTAATGTTTAACAATTATAGGCGAGGAAATAGTAAACGCAGCTATACGTGAGGTGAAGGAGGAAACCGGCATCGACTGTGAATTCCGTACCGTTATTAGTGTACGACATTCACATGGCGGAAACTTTGGCTGTTCCGATATGTACGTAGTTGTGGCTTTGAAGCCACTCAATCGCGAAGTACATAAATGCGAACGTGAAATCGCTAAGGCACAATGGATGCCGGTTAAAGAATATTTACAACATCCTGACGTGCACGAGACAGATCGTCACTTTATGCGCACCTATTTGGATTATAATAAACGCAATATACGCTTTACCTATGAGCGCGCCCAACATCGTGTGCTGAAACGCGAGTACACATTGTTTTATATGAAACCGGTTGAGGAGAAAAACGAAAGTTGAGCCAAGTAGTGAAATGAAAAATGTTTATGCGTAACAGCACTTTCCATCCTTCAAAAGAAAATTTCAATTTTTGAGGTTATGTAGTGTATGATTTTTAGCTAACGGAAAACACGGATAGGCCAGTGAACATTCAACTGTTGGTTCTAATTCGTTCTATGGTTAAATATAATATTCCATAAAGTGGCCTTTCAAAATAAACTGAAATAGATTTGATTACACAATAAGAAAAATTACGATGTGTAAGTGAAAACTGGTACAAATAACTTTATTGAAAGTTAACTTAGCTCAATTAAACTAAAAATAATACCCAAATTGTTGTTGTTAAAAATAAAATCACCTTCGATAACACGCACCAAGAGGTTTTTTTTTTAATTTATTTACACATTTTGAATGTTTAAATGTTAGTTTCTTCCATTGTCGTCGAGATTATATTTTTGTATTTACGATTTGTTAAATTGTTACAATAAATTTATAAGAAAAAAATAATAATTTTTTTATCATTAAGTGGGGCATTGTAGGAGCGTTTGTTTGTAGTTGTGTCGGATGTCAGTGTAGTTTGACTTCTATCTTTCTGGTAAATGGTTTAATCGAGTTTCAAAAGGGATTTCGGAAGAAAAACAACTATTGAGAGTTTGCAGGTCTCAATGCGAGTATAGCGAAACAATTTTTCACACATCTACTTCTCCCCAACAAGCTGATCATTTGTCGGAATCGCCGATATTGGACCTCTATCACATATTGTTGGCGTACAAGCTAAACGATCAAAATCGTTTTGTTTGGAAAACTTCCTTATTCGACGAGATATCTTAAATAGATTATTTTTCAAGGCAACGGTACAAACTTCGAACAAATCGTTTAGATCGGACCATTAAAGCATACGTTTGTACTGCCATGCACACTGAACGACAAAAACCAAGGTATTGGCTTTTATTTGTGTGTGTGTTTTTTCTTATTTTTGTTTGAATTATTTTTCCCAATTTGCTTACCTGTTAAAAATGCACAGCTCAAATAAAAATAAATAAATTTATTTCAAGACATTTATATTAATAAAATATTTTAAATTACATTGTATATACTTTATGACAAGCAGTTTTATTGAAAAATAAGAAAATCAATGAGCTCATATGAAAACAAAATGCAATATCTGATTTTAATCTAACTTAAAAATATTCTTTAGACCAATCTTATGTAGTCCTTAAGTTTCAATAAAGCTGGAGTATTAATATTTTGTGAATATATAACAATATTGCAACTGAACTAATATACTCCAACTACTCTAATTGAACATTACATTATTACTAAAGTTTACTTTTAAATAACACGAACCAATAGCAGTTACATTACTTCAGTAAATATTTTTATTTTTTTATTTTAACAATCGCCTACAAACTAACAACTAATAGACAAATTATGGTTTTTATTAAGGAGGTTTTGCTTTATTATATGGCAGTAGCAATTTTATACTAGCAAGAACCAGCAGGTCTATCCGCTTCTTACGTTCTCTTCTGCTGGTCTTTTGAGTTAAGAACGTTTTTGAAGCAGAAACTTGGCTTGAAGGTTTGAATATACCTTAAACATACATAAGTATGCATGTACTAGTTAGTGATAGTTAGCAGTTAAGAAACAAACCTATAAAAACAAAACTAAACGGTCGATTTTGACATTTTAATACAAAACTCATATAACTGAATTAAGAATCCATATAGAGTGGAAAAGTAACAAATATTTACATACTCTGACCCTCTATGCATCATGATTCAAGTTTTTTACAGGTTGTGTTACTACGGAGCAAGAAAAATCTTGATTTACAATCTATTCGTATACAGTTATTACTAAAAAAAATATTTTTTTTTCATGGTGTGAGTGTGTAAACAATTTTTAATCGTAAAAAACAGCTGATAATGACGGTATGTGTATGTAAAAATTCTTTGACAAAACCTTATACATATAACAGAATCGTGGGATCATATAAAGCAAAAAAGTATACTAATTAACAAGATGTTTATATGTACTGATACTCTGAACGAAATGTGAATAGTGCTTCTTACTCAATAACGCGTTTTTTTTGCCTCAGGATCTAACCGCTTTAATAATTAGCCATATAATGAATTCTTACAATTCTAAATTAATAAACTATACAACTAAAATTGCATTGCATCAGTGGGATGATGCTTGTCTAAACGCGCTGCGCATTAGCACTTGTACTAGCGTAGTGATTTTCATTGCATTCTAAAAGCAGCTGATAACTACGTGAAAAATGTGTCTGCGCAGCAGCTGTTTGTCGGGGCTTTTTTTGCTGTTGAGCGCTTTCCTTCAAAGCTGGAAATAAATATTTTTATTAGAAGTATGTTTTTTTAATTTGCACGTATTGTTTACCGCTTTTCAACTTTCCATTAACGCGTATAAAATTTGGTGTGAAGTAGGCTGCGCTGGATTCTTTTATATTTGACCAGTTTTCATATTTGGTTACTGGAGAGCGTCCCAGCAACGATTTGTGTGTTTTATACATATCTGCACTCTCTATCAAACGACGCGAAGGAAGATATCTTCTCTGACCACGTCTGAAAGCGGGCGATGTTAGCACATTACTGGAAGCTGGGCGTATATCATTCGACGTTAATGCTCTATTTTTGCAAATAGTATTGGTTTGTGCGTAAACAGTTGCGTTTTCGATTGCGCTGTCATGACTGCGCTTACGACTGTGAGTTCGCTTTACTATGCTGGCAGTATCTGGCATAATAAAAATCAAATAAAAATAACAAAATACAAAAAAAAAATTAAATTAAATTAAAAAAAAAACAAAAAAAATAAAATAATAAATAAAATAAAAAAAGGAAAATACAAAACAAAATTAAAAAATTATAGCAACCACAAAAAAAAAAGAAATAAAAAATATAATAACAATGAAAAAAATTCAAGGAATAAGTAAAATATATAAAAATAAATAATAAAAAAATTATTATACATTATACTTATTATTTATAATTGCAAATTTAGTGGTCTTCTTACCAGTTTCAGGGCAGTCAGTATTAGCTGCAGTTTGATGTTCAGTGGTACTACCAAAGCACATAGAAGATTTGTATGAATCCTGTGAACTGGTGACACTGTTGGTTGTGGTTTCTGAGTCCTGTGCTTCTTCGCCTTTTTCTTTAATTGTATCAATTACATTTACAGAACTCAATCGTCGGCGCGTGCGTTTCGCGATGCAGCTTGTGTTTAATGGATCCGATTTGACTTCAATCTCATCCACATTTTCAACATTGTTTTTTTCGGTTTGTGTATGTTTAGTTTGCGGATTGGACTTTACTTCATTTAACAGTTGATAGAAGTAAGTCATTAAATTATTACCATGTTTCTCACCATTTCCATTCTGCTGACCATTTTGGTTGTCCAAGCCTTCATAACATTCAGACTTAAATGTACTGCCTTGGCTCGGTTGGTATGAGTTGTGTGAGCTTACAGTAATGTATTCATAGGTATCACTATCCTCACAAATATTTTTCTCTTCTGATTTAACTTCGATTTTTTTCATGGATCGGCGACGGGTGCGATTCGCTATACAGCTTGTATCTAAAGGATTTGTTATTTTCTCATTCGATAGATCTGTGCTACACACATGGTTCTTCGTATTATCGTTAGCTGCGTCACTACCGTCATCATACTCAAATACTTGACAGCATTCGGAGGACTTATATGAGGATGTGGATTTATTATCCTCATCTACTTGATCCTCAAACGCGGGTATATACGTCGCAACAGATTTCCGTCGTGTACGTTGTGCAACACATGAAATATTTGAAGCATAATTTTCTTCGCTGTCCTGGCTTTCTGCACTATTAATGGCTGCGTCGACAATGGTTGCATTAACGTCAAGCACTAAAAAATTATATTTATTTTTTTTTCTATACGCAAATAGAAATAATTAAAACTACCTTTGTGCTCGACTGCGTCCTGCATATTAATGACATTTTCTTGCTCTTCAACAGCATCCACTTGTATTTCATCATCGCTGCACAAATAAGCAAGTTGCATTTGGCATTCAATCGTAGTATCATCAGAGTAATTCAAACCGTCAACATGTTCCTTTATTTGTGTTGAATTTTCATTTTCAATATATGCTCGTTGAGTTATTACATTATCAACTTCTTCCTCACTAATACTGCCACACACATCTATATCTGAGTTATCATCTTCGCTTTTATCTGCATCATCACCGTCCGTTGGTTCTATAAACTGACGGTGTGCCTCCATCGCTTCCAGGCCACTATTAGCATGCAGTATGCTTTTACAATTGTCACATTCAAATGTACGGCTGCGTTGAGGGGTGCAATGAAGATGCATTGCTACAGAACCGCACGTTTCACAATAGACGAATGGATTATTTGAGGTTTGCGCTTTACCGCGTCCTTTTGTGTTATGGCAGGTTTCGGCCGCACATACACTCGGTCGCTCAAGCAGTTCGGCATACGCATTGGGAACCATCTCCCACTCCGCATCTCTAAAAAACAAAAAATAAAAACAGCTTTATATATATTTCTTAGCTTGCATAAAGTAAAGAAACGGCCACCTACTTGTTTTGCACGAAAATGCCACTCAGCGACATATTCTGTTTAAACTTTGTACTATCATTGCAAAGCGGACATTTAAAAAAATATCCTGCATTTTTAGCAAATTGTTGTAGACAGTATTTGTGAAACCAACCATTCCGACAACATGGTGCACGTATCATATTGACCACACTGAAGCGAGTGCTTTCATTGAAGATTTTTTCAAAGCATATACAGCACTTATCGTCTGTTTTTGGGCGATAATTAATTTTGCGTACATGTCGATGGCAGAAAGAACGAAAACTATTAACAAATTGATTCATGGCCCCATTTTCTATGCCACAAATCATGTGAAAATTTAAGTGACAGCGCCTTTCACAACATCCTATGTTGGCCATAACTTCTCCGCAATAACAGCATCGCTGAAAGTAAAAATTATACATTATAGTTTAACGATTAAACATATTTTGTGGCACTTACAATAGTTGATACTCGTTTTTTTTCTGCCGCAATATCTTTTGGTAGAAATCCCAAAATTCCTTCGTCATCTTTACCATTTTGTACAATGCCAGAAGATAAATACTAAAGTAATGAAATAGAAATTGTTTAAAATAAAATCATTGAAGAAAAAATAAAATAAAATCATTGAAGAAAAGCAAAATATTCAATAACAATTAGTTAGATTTTGCATGCACACAACCGTGCATATACTAACCAAGCAATTGGTATGCACGCCTTTTCCCTTTTTTGTCAGAAACTCGCCATATTTAATACTGTCACGACGACTTGAACCGCATAATTCGCACTTCATGCTTACATTTAACTTTAAATTTCAAATATAAATAATATAAAATGATATAAATTTTTATTACACTGAAAATGTTGCCGCCGTTTTTATGTATGTATAAATGACAAATGCCAAGCTGCCGAAGTTAGCTGTTGTTTTCACAATGCCAACTTGCCGTTTCAACAAAAACAAAATAGCTAATTAAATTTACTGTATATTTGGCATATTAACAATTCAACAATATATTAAAAATTAAATTTATAATTTATAGTACTTTATTCACACCTCCCAATATTTTTATGCAATTAAATAATTACCTGAATATTTATTAACTTTATTGGCAAATATAATAAACAGAAGCAACTCTGTTACGAAAGAATGTGCCACAGCTGTTCATTGCTTTGATTGTCAAAATAAAATATTTATGTACATATATGTAGATTGGTTTTCGTGGTTTATTAACTTATATTTTATTTCATGATAACTTTACGGTTTCCATTAAAAAATTTAATTATTCAACTTTTTCACTTGTATTATCAAATTCGGTCTCGCCGACACGGTTAAATCCTGAGAAACGTATAATTTTTCCTTTATTAACGTTCAATTGCGTAGCGTATTGTTGAGCGGGTGTTAATTTAGCTTCCTCTTCACTCTTATAACCATAATACTTTGCCCAATCATTTCGTCCGGTATAGACCATGTAGCAGACAAACCCAAAAGCATTCCATGCGAGTAGCGCATAACCGATACTTAGACGTCTTTTCCACAATAGTGCACTATCCTCCGGTATGGGGTTTGTATGCCTTCTTACCCAACGCCGCAGCCATTTCAACTCAAATAGTGCCATTACTTAAAATATGAATATTTTAATTTTATTAAAAAATATACACTTTGGGTAATGTTTCCTTATTTACTTCTGTTACCTCTAATTGGAAATCGTTAAATAAATTTAATGGACTGGTACGAAATCAGCTGATGTTATCAAACATATTGACGCGTAACCCAACAAACGTAAAGTGATTATTCTAAGAATATTATGTTAAAACATTTTTTGTTTATGCCGATTGTACTACATTTTAAGACGTTATAGCAGTATCTTCTTTCTATATAGATATAGTCAGCTTTCCTGTTTATATTTTCATTAATAACTGCAAACTAAGGAAGGATGGACGGAATTCGCTGTTTCTGCTATTACTTTAGGATTTTTTATTAGTTTTTTATAGTAAAAATATTATAGTACATGCATGAACGATATCTGTTCTAATACTGGGATAATTGCTGGGTACAGATTGAAAGCCTTGTAAACCCTACCATTTTACCAACACTGTCATATCCTTGAGCATTTTTCATACCCTTTAATAAGCATCTGATACGGCAACATTGTTTTTAATTTACGTCGTCATACGTTTTTTGTTTATTGTGGAAATTGGAATTATTCTCCAGCAGTTCTCTTATTATACATTTATCAATTTTTGATTTTTTTGCAAAATTGCTAATCTAACCACAAAAATAAAATACAATAAAAATTTCATATAATTTACAGACAGAAATTTAACAAGTATTTCCAATACAATAATTTCCACAGCTACTAAGCTCAATTATAATAAGCATATATAACTAAATATTGGAAATTTATAATAATAAAAGAGTGCAAAGATAAAATCTATTTAGCCAGACAACTTTCCAGTTAGAGAGCAATAAATAACTTAAGGAAAACGTATAATTATTATTTTGTTATGTATATAACACTAAAAGTTTGAAATAAAGACTTGAGTAGAAATAAAGAAGAGTTGGCGGTTAGTAACCACAAGTGTAAAGAAGCTGTAACTAAGCTAAGGCCTGAGTAATTTTGCATATGAAAATGCTTCCGCGGCAGCAAACCGCACAGCAACAGCAAACACAATGTAAGAATTTGGATTTTCGCAAACGCCAAATAGATACACTTAAAGTATTCAACGACAAGTGAGTTATAAATTTATAGTTCTTTATGTTTATTGATTTAATTAACATATTTTATAAAATATTTGCTTTACAGTGTTGTCGAAGTGACAGAACAAGAAGAGTATTGTATACATTTCGAAACTAGTGGACGTACATTAGTACTTACAGTCCAACTCGGCGTGAATTTTCCCAATGAGCGACCCAAAATAGTTATATCACCAACTGTACAGCATCATTGGGTTAATGCGGCGACGGGTGAAGTTGAAACTGCGCCTGGATTACTCAATGTAAGTATTCGGTGTGATCAGAGTTTGACGGACCCCTTTTCATATGAAGCTATGACCTCTATTTCAAATCTAAAAGTAGCGGTCAAGGATGCACTGGAAATATTTAACAGTTGCTGTTTGTTTCCATAAAACTGATTGACAGTTGTTTGACCTTCATATTAACGATTTTTCAGCAGAAATATTTTGCCTGTTTTTGTACGCATTCAAGGTTCCATGCGCGCACACTCATGAGGCTATCAAGGATAAGAAGCCAATACTCATACGTATAGAAATATGTGAAATTGTGTATATATGTATATATATTGTATAATAATAATAAGCATGCATGATGCTGGATTAACCATACATGTATTAGACGTTTTTTCACGTGCATATTTCCGTTTGTTTTTGTTGTAATTACCGGCATTCGCATTTTTAGAACGTTACATGATGCCATGGTGTATAGAAAAACACTAAAGTATCTCTACATTTGCGTAAAGGGTTACACAGTTTATTGCGGTGTTATTTATTGGCCCGGGTTTCCAGGCTTAATACACATCAATAAAACATAATACAATATAAATTACTTTTCTCTATTTACAGTACTCTCCACATTCTGATCTGGGCCGCGTTGTGCAGGCCATTATACGCGAATTCGAACGCTTTCCACCACCCATTGTAAATTCCGGTAGCCCCATTAACATACCAACGCGTGCGGGCAACGCCAATGCCACTGCTACGCCAACATCAATTGCCGCAAAATCATTAGATAGCAGTAACGAGAATTCGCCATTGGATTCGTCAAAATCATGTAAACTCAATGAAAGCAGTTTGCCAAACCTATCTACATTGTCGCTAGATGAATTGAAGCAGCTCGACAGTGATCCGCAATTTTTCGATGATTTCATTGAAGAGATGTCTGTAGTGCAGCATTTGAACGAAGAACTTGACTCGATGATCAATCAAGTGGAAATAATATCACGTGCGTAGGAGATTGGTTTTATTTAAATTATAATTATAATAATTTTTCAATTTCGTATTTACAGGTGAGAATGAATCTAAAGAAACGCATTTGGTCGAATTAAAACGAAAACTAAGTGACGATGTTACAGCGCTTAAAAATCTCGGTGAAAAGTGTGATCAACTGAACAAAAAGTACTTAAAGAAGTCAGAGGAATACGCACCGCAACACATACGCGTAAATAACTGTTATTTTTTGTATACCCTGAATAGTGCATATTTAGTTTACCACGGAAGTTTGGAAAACTCAGAAAAAAACAAAAAAGGCGCTGTAAAGTATACAAATAAATGATCAGCGTGACGAGCTAGTTTGATTTAGGTATATCCGCCGGTTTGTCTGTATACATATATGCGAATTAGTCTCTCAGTTTTTGAAACATCGATCTGAAATTTTGCACAAATTCTTTTCTCTCCAAATGGCTGCTCATTTGTCGGAGCCGCCGATATTGGACGTCAATAACATATAGCTGTCATACAATCTGAACGATTGACATCAATTTTTTGTATGAAGAACTTTTTTATTTGACGAAATGTCATCATGAAATTTGGTATGGATTATTTTATTTAAGGCAACGGTGCAATCTCCGCACTCATTATTCAAATCGTACCAAAAAACAACTAGCTGCCAGTCAATAATAATAATGGCAATAACAAAATTTTTATTTTGTAAGATAACTTCAGAAAGTTCGCGTCCATTAATACCTAAAACAACGGTATACTCTCTGACAAAAATGTTCGGATGGGACCATTATATCTTATAGCTGTCTATAAACTTATCGATCAAAATCAAGTTCTTGTATGGCATTTTTTTATATTTGAAGGGTATTATAGCTTCGGTGCACCGAAGTTAACGTTTTTCTTTGTGTTATTTTTTATTTCTTTTATTATTATTATTTTTTATTACTTTTATTATTATTATTTTTATTTACATATTATTTTTTTACTTTTATTAATTTCTTTTATTTAATTTAATATAATTTAATTTTAATTTTTTTATTTATTTTTAGTTTATTTATTATTTTTTATTATTAATTTTTTATTTATTATTATTAAAATACTTTTATTATATATTATTATTATTTTTATTTTTTTTGTATTGATTTTGTATATACATATATTAAAAATTCCAATATTACATAGCCACACAACTCTTACTATATATGCTTACTTACTCTATAGGAATTGCTGCAAATTGCCGCCTCGAATGCGGACAGCGAATGTGATCGACACGTAGAGCAATTTCTGAACGGTAAAATCGATGTGCAAACATTTCTAAATAACTACACGCATTCGAAGAAAGTCAGTGCCGAGCGTAAGGCCAAGGAGGAACGCTTGGGGCATCAGCTGACGGCCTTGGAACGCGCCGCTATGTAAGCGACGCAAATTTGTATTAAACATGTACTTGCCTGCAAGTGATTTAGCTTTTATAAGGCATATGGCAGTAATATAGCAATTATGAATCTTGCGAAAACTATTTAAAGTTATCAGCGTGAAATTGCTTTAAGTTATAGCTACGATTTTAAACCAAATGACCTGCATATAAATTTGGTCCTATTGTATTTGGTGTCAAGTAATGTCATTAGTAAAACGTCAAAGTGCGTGGTGGTGTCCAACTCATATAAACAAAAGCAAAAAAAAAATAATTTACTTTCAATCATAGTCAAGCAGTAAAACTACACTTAAACTTAAATAAGTTAGATTTTTTCTTGTAAAGAAAAATACAAATTAAGTATATGAAAATCGAAATTATTTTTTGTTTTAAATTATTGAACCGCGGAAACGAATTCCATTGCTTTGACTAAGTAATGACTGAATAAATCAAATAAGTTGCGCGAAATAGTGAGTGCGTGAGCCACTCCGCGTTCTGCGCTCGTAAATAAGCGCGTACACATGCTTACACACATACATACCAATATTGTGAGTGAATTACATTTAATTTCCTAAATTTGTGCAAATATTTTGTAGTATTGTAAATGCGTTGTAATTAAAAAAAAAAAAAAACAAAAAGAAAACTAATATTTTGTGATTTCATTAACAACTTAGTAATAAGTAGAAATTATTGGCAATAAGTATATTTTATTTATTGCAATAAATTGAATTAAAGCCAAAATACTAACTAATTTGTTGTTATTGTAACGAGGAGGCGCTACGATTTATAACTACCATAACATATATTTTTCTGCGTGTCTGACGGAAGCGTTTGAATTATGAATACGCACATAAAATAACAAATAATATTTATTTGTTAAACAAATTTAAGAAACCTATGACTATAAATATATATACATGTATGTATATGAATGACTACTCTAAAATCCACTGCTGTTTTGGGAATGTTGATCATTTCTAGACCCTGTTTGGGTGGCAAGGCGCAAGTCTATTGTCATCAAAATCATCTAATGGCAGGCCCAGGAAACGTGATGTTCCGTGATCGGATCATAAGGCCTCTTGAGGCAATGGCACTTGCCCAAGCGCAGCACTTGTAGTCATGCTGCAGGTCACACAGCTTCTTATAGTAATTAATCAGACAGCGAAGTATACCATGCTACTCGTGTTGGTAGAGGGATATGGGAAAGAGAAGATAATTTCATCACAACAAATGGCGGTTTTAGGTGAAGATACACCAATGGGAGGTTACAACCTAGCAAGGCTTAAAGAAATGATTTCACTTTATACTAGCCAGTGCAGATTGAAGAAACACCTGTTTTACATGAGAATGGTTTTTTTTGTGCAAACTGGTACTCCTCATGGTCCTCTTAGACCCATATATGTGGATAGGAATCACATCATCTTGATAGCGCCCAGCATCAGTGTGTTGGACCTTCGTAGGAGAAGGGTGTTAGGGTGAATGGGATTCATACAGCTTGTGAAGCGGTGGCCAGTCGGATACACATATAGTACATATATGTTTGGTAATTCGGAGTCCAAACTGGATAACGTGGGGTGTATGTGAAGAATGCACTGACCAGTCTGGAATCGCGGGGCAACTTGAGCTCGTTGTATGAAATGGATGGTGGATTGACTTCAAGTACTGAGAGTGAGTCACTGAAGGTTAACACCGCACGGCCGATTGCGTGCCAGAAGTTATTGATCTCCATTTTTATCGGTATATTGTGCCTAAATTGTTAGGCGTGGCGACAGTAATATTAAATTCTAGTCTGTATCCTTTCGTCCAGTTCGTGAATATGATCGCTTTGGATTTCCTTTCTCTTTTAGAGAAAAAGCGAGCAAGATCTATGAGATAGTTGTTTCCTCAGAACACATACCGTCAATTCTGTTGCCTGGCGTCAATATCATACAATCATCTGCGTATGAGGCGATGAATATTCCCTTTGGTGAATATGGCTTCGAGATGCTGAAGTTGAACAGCCCTCAGTACTGAGTAGGACACATCTTTAATCTTCTTCGAAGAGAATTTTGTTCTCGAAATAGTACGGATCATTGGCGCACAGACATGGTTCACCACCGTGGCTAATCGTCTTGGCACTTTTTCTCCCATTACTATCAAACCACTTCCGCCGGGCTTGATAACAGCATTCTTAACAAAAATCAATCCGGCATTTGTAGCATTCTGGTATCCCTTGGACACGGTCAGCTATGTCGTCATTTTCAAATGAGATATTTGTCCATAAGAGATTCTTTGGTGAACTTTAGGTGTGAATATGGTCAAGATTTAAGTCAGTTTATTTATAAGCAGTCAAGTCGAACAGCCTCAACACATTTGGGAATGTTTCCTCATGGAGGCTGGAGGCTGAATTTAGCGACTGTCGTGCCAAAGATACCTTCCTTGTCTCCACTGGCTTAAAGCCGCCAAGCACGATGTTGACATCGTGGCGGGGGCAGCTCTCATAGGTGCGCTCCAAGCGCTCATAGAAGGCATCTTTGGTCACATTATCCTTCTCTTCCGTCGCAACGTGGTCGCAAATCAGTGATATGTTGAAGAACTTCGCTTTGATGCAGATTGTGGCTAGACGTTCATCCACCGGGGTGAATAACAGCACTCGGCGATGGAGTCTCTCTCCAACATGAATCCCTCACCGAATTTGCGCTCCTTTATATGGCCACTGTAGTGAATGGCACAAGGACCTACTCTCCTCAGTCTTTGTCCAGTCCATCGCATTTCTTAGATAGCGGTGATGTCAGCCTTCAGTCTAACGAGGACATCAACCAGCTGGGCAGAGGCACCTTCCCAATCGAAGGACCAGATATTCCAAGTGCATGCCCTAAAATCGTTATCCTTAGTGCGTTTGCCATGGTCCTCATCAAAAGTGGGGTCTCTCATCCGAGGATATTTGTACTTTTTCATTGATGGCGTTTTTTACGTAGCGGGTCCAAAACCCAGGTCACAACCCTGTGGAGGGTATATTGCGCCTTCTCACTTTAGCTCGCCTTCAAACGGATGTTCTTTGGCTACCCAGAGGATACTTGGTCTAGGGCCGGAAGTCGTAAAATAATCGTTTTTGGCCACTCCTAAGTGAATGTCGATCAGAGCACTTTCCTCCCTTGCGTGAACTTCTACACATGACTCCATCCTCCACAAACACAAAAACAAACTTGATTTAGATAGTTCAGTTTATATGACAGCTACATTCTATACTGATCTGATATCGGTGGTTCGGACTAGTTCGCGTATATAGAGACGGTCCACTCAGTTCGTCATGTCAATCATTTACCTATATATTTCTGTATATATGTATTTTATAGGGTATCCGACGTTTCCATCTAGGTGTTACAAACCAGCCCTATTCAAGGTATAAACAGCTTAACCGAAGATTTTAGCTAAAGCTTTCAAAAAAATATTTTAAATTATTTAAATTTAACGATTAAAACGCCGACTATATGCGACCTTTAATATAACCGCAACAGTTTCCAAATTGCCAGCTAACTTGCAGTGGAGCCACAAAGAGAGTAACGAGTACAAAACGTCATTTTCCGCAAACGCTTAGAGAACATGGAGCAAAAATCACAAACATAGAGGGAATATGAAAATTGTATCCCCCTCCGACTATCCACTCACTGCTTCAAGCGATTTTCAGTTGATAAGCGCAAACTGCGCAATGCTTTACAAACAACAACAACAGCAAATATAAATTGTTGGCGCTCACACCGTGGACTCCATGCCCACAGCATAAGCCACCACAAACAAAAGCAGCGGTGACGCTCACTTACAGCTTGGAGCAACAACAACAATACATACCTTTAATAAGAGCACACGACACTGTTGTGGAAAATCCGAAAATGTTCGATGTGCGCACAGTAACGAGTGCTTTGTGTGGCGACTGGACGAGTTTAACGGCAAATGAAAACGAAAAATTGACAGTTGTGCCTGAAAAGCGAAACGCGAAACACGTCTGCTCAACGAAACGGAAATAATCGCAGTGAAATAATAAAATTTGTTAAGAAATTGTGAATTTTTGCTGTTACATATTAACCGTTATGTGTGCGAAAACTTTGTAAATTGCAAACGAAAATAATTGTTGGTGTTTAAAGAAAGCTGTCTTGAGTTGAAGTGACGTACGTGCCAACAACAAATGTGTAAGTGCGCTGTGTTGTTGCCAAAAATATGCTTGGCTTGTAAATAGTTACATACATATGTATGTATGTGCGTATACATACTTATGTATATACTCGTATGTAAGTCAAAGTGGGTGTGCAAGTGTCATTATCCTTACAACAATAACTGCAGTTGAAAAGGCGAGAAGCAACAAAAAACACAAGTGCTTGTGTACGCACTTATAAGCCCATACATAAGTGTCATTAAAAGTTGAAAAAATAACATAAAATCCGAACAACAATTTTATAAAAACTACGCAGCTGCAATATTTTGCTACTTTTCTCTTTTTGTAACATGCGTTGTTGGGTTTAAAGTGCGAAATTCTACTTGTGGCATACTAATGTACATATGTACATACATAGCAGGCATAAATTAAAGCTTATGTGCATACACAACACATATACTATGTATGTATGTACATACTTAAGTGTCATATTTCCTCTCCATAAATATGCGATTTAAGTTTTTTTTTTAATTTTTAATTTTTAAAAATATTTATATTTTCAATTATATGCAGTTACGGACAATAAAAGAGAAACATCCGTAGTACTAATTTTCCGTTCTAAATTTTTTTCCAATATTTTTTCTTCATAAAAATAATTTTATTTCACTTTAAATTTGTTTTTTAAATTTTTAAAACAAAAATAATTTTATTTTCAATTTTTAAATTATTTTTTAAATTTTTAAAACAAAAATAATTTTATTTTACTTATATTTTTTAATTTTTTTGTTAAAATTGTTTTAAGCAAACACAGTACATACATATGTATGTATATATGTATGTACGTACTTAAATGCCATATTTCCGCTCAATAAATAAGCAATAAATTTTTTTTTTATTCTTAAAACAAAAATATTTTTAAATTTATTTTTAAATCTTTTTGTTACAATTTTGTAAACTAAAATAAATTTAAAATAATTTTTATTTTTTTTGTCAAAATTTGTTAGAAAAAACTTTTTTATTTTTATTTTTACATTTTTGCGAAAATATATCACATCAAAAATATTCATTTTTAAATTTTATATGTATGTATATGTATTTTTATAGATACATATGTTTGTATATTTTGTATTAAAAATGTTTTTATTTTATTTTCTAATTTTTTTTGTTAAAATTTGTTAAAACAAAAACAAAATTATTTTTGATACAAATTTTTAAAATAAACTTATTTGTATCTTATTTTATTTTATTTTTAAACACAATAATTTTATTTATTTTCAAATTTTATCTTTTTTAATTCTTTTTTTGTTAAAATTTTGTTAAAACGAAAAAAATATTTTTGATCAATTTTTTTAAGAAAAAATAATTTTTTTAACTTTTTTTGTTAAAATTTGTGAAAACGAAAAAAAAAAATATTTGTGATAAAATTTTTTAATAAAATTTTTTTTTTATCTTATCTTATTTTATTTTTAATACAATTTTGTATTTATTATTTTTTCAAATTTTTTTTTAACTTTTTTTGTTAAAATTTGTTAAAACGAAAAAAAATATTTGTGATAAAATTCTTTAAGACAAAACTATTTTTATCTTATCTTATTTTATTTTTATATACAATTTTGTATTTATTTTCATTTTGGTTTTTTTTGTTAAATTTGTTAAAAAAATATTTTTATTAACAGTTTTATACATATTTTTAATAAGAGTATTTAAAATGTATCGTTTTTTTAATTTTACTGAAATATTTTAATATTTTTTTATTTTCTTTTTAATATTTTAAAATACAAATATTTCTAAATTAATTTTGAATAGTTTTTATAACAAATTTTATATACTCAATTTTAATTTTTTGCTTAAAATTTCTTAGAACCAAAATATTTACATATTCATTTCCAAACTTTTTGAAACAAAATTAGTTATATTAAATATTTTATTCTTTTAGATACATTTTGTATTTATATTTATATTTTTAATGAAAAGATTAATATTTAAATTTTTTTTTGATACATACATATGCATTTTTTAAAAAATATTTATATATTATAAAATATCTAAAAATATTTTTATTTTATTTTTTTAAACTTTTTTGTTCAAATTTGTTGAAGCAAAAATAAAAGTATTTTTTTTTATTTTCATGTATAAATTTTTTTAGAGTATTTTAAATCAAAACACTAAGTTTTAAGTTTTAAATACATATTTTGTTAAAAATTACATCTATTTAAACTTTTCTGTTGAAATCTGTTTTATTGAAAAAAATATTTTTTTATTTTCATATTTAATTAATTAATGAATTAATTTTTTGTTGCAAACAGAATTATTTTAATGATTAAATTTTTGCAAATTTAGTAATCTTGTTAAAACGGAAATACTTTTATATAAACTTTTAAATATTTCTGTCCTAATTTTTAAGATAAAAAATAATTTTATTTTATATTTTCTATCGATTAAAATACGCGCTCAGCTTTACTATTTTGACTATCACTTAATTTTCATGTTTTTTTTTACTTTTTTCTTAATTTTGCGCGTCTTCAAAATCGACGGTCTTGTTTATTTTTGCTGTTTGTTAAGTCAGTTGTGGGCATAGATTTATCAACAGCAGATACTACTACTCAATCTACGTCAGCAAGCGTAAATAAAAAATAAAAATAAATAAAAACACTCAAATAATAAAAAACAACAAAAAATACTATAACAACAAAGTCAACAAAAGCATCTGTGGCAAAAGTCAACAGCAATCAGTGCGTTCAGTGGGGTCAATGACGAGAACGTCTCATTGAATTTGTGAACTACTAAAGTAAGTACATTAAATTTTAAATAAATTTATTACATAATAGCATGTAAATACTTCTATATATTGTAATATATATTGTAACGGTATTGTATATACCAAAAAACAAATAATCAGTGTATGTAATTTTTGTGTTCTCAAGTCAAGTCTGTCAACATTTGGCTATAAATCTTATTTTAAAGACATTATCCAAATGATAACCATTGTATTCAGAAGCAAGTTCTTTATTTATATAATTTTATAAATAAAAATTCATAACTAAAAATTTTATTCTTGATATGTCAAAAAAAGAGTTTCGCTCTGTTACTTCCTTTAAATACTTTTGACTGTAAAATGCATTAGCTGTGACGTCGTGGACTAAAGCAGGAAAAAGTGGACTGGAAAATTCATTAATCTTCAAGGAAAATATTTTGAAATACTTATTTCCGATTTGATTTGCTGACCACTCAGGTTTTTGCTTATATTTGACTTGAAAAGGCCTAAAAGATTTCTTATTAATTTAAAAAAGAAGTTGGCCACCAAAAAATTAATGGTTTTATAGGAAACTATAAAAGAAAACAATTTCAAACAGGTGATTACTGTGCTATCAAGCAATAACAAATTTGCAAGTTTTTCGGTCACGCTTCGCTCCCATTCACGTTTGTAATGTGCCGAGTTACGCAAAAGCTTGCGCCAATGTCATATCTAAAATATCTCATAATAGTCGACTATATTTCTAACATTTAGCAGTATATTTTTAATTTTGGGTTTAAGTTTTATTATTTAGTTGATACCTCAAGTTTCGATGAATCAATAATTGCCAATCACTGGACCCGGATCTGGCACCCAGCAATGTAGGCTATCTATGCCAAACCATTCTAGTCAAATCTTTATGAAATGCAAACACATTCCATTTATTACTGATGACATCCAGCAATTTCAGCGTTTTTTTTTCATAAACACATCTAAATAAATAAATGGACAGACAGATAGGTAGCATATATGTATTTTTGAAGTGATAGATAATGTACAATCAAAAGTAGAAGATTCATTACTTTAAATAAAATGCAATGAAACTGTGACTCTCAATTAAATTTAATTTAAAAATATATGTACATACATACATATATGTACATATATACATACATTACGGTGATTATTAAAGTCAAGTTCCGTGGATTTTTTAGCCTTAATAATATATAAAAAAATTTAATTTTTGGAGTTTTTGGCTCTCAATATTTATTCAGCTTAAAAACTAGTAGCTGAATAAAGTGCAGAAAGCTAAAGTTGGAGTTTGGTATCAAGATTATCGTATCTTTTGGTATTCAGCACATATTCAGCTTAAAAACTAGTAGCTGAATAAAGTGCTGAAACTGAAATTTTCAAATTAGTGTTACACTTTTCCGATGTTTTGGCATTCGGCACTTATTTCGCTTAAAAAATTGTAGGTGAACACAGTACTGGAAGCCAAGGTTGGATGTTTTGGGATTCAGCACATATTCGGCTTAAAAAATAGTACCTCAATAAAGTACTGGAAGCCAAAGTTGGAATTCCGTAACAAAATTAGCAGATATTTTGATATTCAGCTTAAAAATAATAGGTTAATGATTAATAAATAATGATTTCTAATCAGAAAATCGAATTAAAATTTATTACATATGTTTATATAAAACATTGACAATATTTTTGGAGCACTCTAATAATATATTTGATTTCTCATGGCAGCTGTAGGAAAAAATAAAAATTGATACCATATTATTTTCTTCGTATATACATCTATATATATATATATATACATATGTACTATATACAAGTATATATTTATATACATATATTTTTTGTGAAATGATCACGGGGTTATCAATTAATTTGACCTCCTACTGCGAATATTATTATCAATTTCATATATGTTTTAATGTCATTAAAACTTTTTGTGCATGCAAAGGCAACAAAATAATATTGTTTTGTAGTTATATTAATTATTCTGGAAATTTGTTTACATAATTAATAAAAAAAACTTTACACTGTTTATTAAAGATTGGTTTTATGATTTATAAAAATACGGGGTGTGTCGGTTTTGCGAATGTCAAATGACTAAAAACTTATCAAAAGTTCTTTATACAAGATAACTGTATTTATTTACTTAAAGTTTTTCATAATAAAATTTATTTTTTTATTGACTGTATATATGCAATAGGGTGTATAATCTTGGCAAATATCTAAGTATGCACGTGGTTAAAAGAGCAGTCTTTAAACCTTGTTATCTCGTTTCATCGTTGTGTTTAAGTCATTTGGTGCCCGCGAAACTTATCTCCGTTATGCTGTTTGTAGATAGACATTCAAGGTTCGGTAACTGAAGGATTCCAAGAGTTCTATGTTGGGTTTGTGATAGAGCTGGGCACTCACAGAGGAAGTATGGAAACGTTTCCTTACTCCCTTAAAATTAATCGTTTCGGCAAATATTAATATTTGCCATTTTTAACACATGTTCTCAAAATAATCAATGCTTTTTATGGCAGCTGTAAATCTGCGCATACTTTTGCAGGAACCATTTATAAAGTTGTTAGTTCTTGTCTTGTCCATATTGGCCATATCTGTTTCGCTATCTTGCATTTGGTTGCATTATGAACAAGTGTACTCAGTGAGCTTAAAGGCTTCATACATTTGTTGATAACTCTGGAAATAATTTTTGGCGACGACAAGCCTAGAAATGCCTGCCATATAGCCATGTGTATAAAATAGCTTTATGTGGTTTTTTCGTAGATCTCCTCAAGTATTTTCTAGCGAGTATTTCCGCTTGGTTAGTGGTCCGAGTTAACGTTAGGACCTCGAAGCGTACGCACGTCTAAAAAACTATGGAGACGTGTTTTCTGTCTATCATAACATGCTCGATTTGGTTGGTGGCTTTTCGATCCGACAACAACCAGGCAGCTTGATGAATTTTTATATGCTGGAATTTAGTACTATAAATAACCATATTTCGGGCCCCGGTGAAGTCGATTAGGCTCAATCCAATTGGAGATGTTTCGTAATGGATACTGAACTAACCGACCGTTATCCCAAAAATACGATGAGCCGTATGAGATCTACACGACATTGACATAGTTCAGCGAATTAAAAAACAGCGGCTATGATGGCTAGGTTCTGTTGTCCGAATGGATGAAAACACTCCATTTCCGTAAGTAATCGACACAGTACCCGACGGTGAAGCGAAGAGGAAGAGGAAGACATCTACTCCGTTGGAGAGATCTGATGGAGAAGGACCTGGCTGCAATTGGTGTCTCGAATTGGTGCCAAATTGCCAAAAGAAAAACGACTGGAGCGCTGTTGTTAACTCGCCGCGTAAGCGGTGTCTAGGCTATTAAAGAAGAAAAATAAGATGTAAGAAATAAAACTAAATGTACCTCTTTTTCTTATTTTTCCGCAATAATTTGAAGAAATTTTATAAGGAAAATGAACTTAAGGGTGATCTTTTTCGAGGTTCCCTACTATTTCGAGATTCCCTACTTACGTACTTTAAGATACTTCAAATTTAATGGGAAATATTTTTTATCATTGGAAAGAACATTCTTTGGCATTAATTTTTTGAAGATTATCTCTTTCAAATGTGACCGCGGCTAGGACTCAGATAGTCGATCCGTTGTGTTCAATATTCTATGACTCTGGTCTATTAATTGATGTGGTGTGTGGGAAGTGAAGCCGTCGTGTAGAAATCAAATGTCGCCGAGATCACGAGCTTTCATTTCGGACATAAAATAGTCAGTTATCGGTCGCCATTGATGTTTACATTCTCACCGGCATCATTTTGATGAAATATGGACCAAATCGTTGTTTTTCTGGATGAAATGGCTTGAATCTCATCTTTGAACAAAATTTGGCTCGAAAACATCGGATCTGCATTCAACTTTTCAAGAGCCAATAAAACGATACGATGTCGATTGGGAAGGTCGAGTGGGCTGAGTTCTTGCATAAGCTGTTTGTACGCTTTCAATTTTAAATCTCGTTCCATACGTCATTCCGAGATGCTGCGAACGGCACCGAATTGACTCTCCACGGTCTTCGTTTACACTCTCAGCTAAGGCTGCTATATTATCTTTACTTCGTTCTGGGTGAAGTCTACTCGGTTGAATATTATTCAATAATAAACACTGGGTTTCAAGAAGGGTGATGGTGTTGCGAATAGTACGCTTACACGTTAGTAACTTTCTAGTTCTTTTTCACCCGTTTTCAGCGGCTTGAAAAGAGTCAATCTTATCTCTTAAGGTCCGTTCGTTAGGCTTTTTCGCCCATCCAGTCAACACTTACAGTTACCATTACATGAACTGAAGATATTTAAAAAAATCTTTCTTTTATTAAGAAGTAACTAGTAACGGTCTAGTCCATATTTCGCCCATTTCTGAAGAGGTTTAAGAATACATACAACATTCAAACAAATTTACCCGACCATCTAAATATTCAGTATAATTTAATTACCGAACTTTGTAATGAACTACATACAAGCGTTGGGAAGCAAGCAAAATATGATACTATAAACCGGTTCATTTACATTGCCATACATTTTATCACAAGCAGACGACAGCTTTAAATGCTAATATCCGGCATAATATTCTTCCCCAACATTTGAACGTGTATTTTAAGCGCAAGTGACACACCTTAAATCAATATCCCCCTGCATGGAGCAAGCCAAAGCCGGTTTCACACGAAGCCAATGAGTGCATGATTATGCGTTTACGCGTGCTGTTGGATACAGTTATTGTACACGTGTCAATGCTGACAGCGCATCCGACCCGCCGTTATCGTGCGATTTATCGATTTTAATTTCAACAAAGAATTTTTCAAACTCGTTTATTTGTTTAAGTTGATAATTATGGCTCTCACAGGAATATGGGCGTGTAGTGGACGGTAGTAATGTATTGCATCTCAATACAGAGGGGTTTCGTATATTATATGTTAGAGCTGTAGTTGGATTTAGGTGAATCAAAATTTTCGGTATATAATATATATGTATTCATATCATAAAAAATTTGAGGAAGTTCAGTTCGCCTTGCAATAAATTTCTCTCAATGGCATGGCTCAAACTTGAGTCAAAGTATTCAGAGTTGCTAAAGTCATTTGCTAACGAGGTACGAATCAATTTTGTGCCAAGAAAATGAGTGGTTCTTATCGCACCTCAGTTTTCCTTACGTAAAACACAGAGAGCTTCTTATGGTTTCAGCTCTTATAGATCTACATTTTGAAACGGTTTGTTGACTTAGAATTAAAATTAGTTACGACTGCAGTGGAAGATGAATAACTGAACTTCTTACTACTATTATGAGGAAAATATGCTATCACCTGGAATAGCGGAAAGTTGCTATCAGACTCAGAGAATCTGGGTTCGTAAAAGAACGCGTGTCTGAACACTCGGAAATACTCACTCACTTTTACTTCATATCGAATCACTTGGATTATGGAGTCGACAAACCGAACTCTGCCGGCTCCTTCTGTGCCTATATACCGGCGAAGGAGTTGTGGGTGCGAAGCAGCCAATGGGTCAAAACTTGGGGTGAAGGTTCTTGGAGGGGGCGTGCAGCCTCCTTCAGAGAAGTGACCGTCCACTCAGATAGCAGAGCGACTATACTAGCCTTGAACTCATTAATAGTGCGCTCAGGGCTGGTCAAGGAGTACCTAATCGCTATCAATAGCATCACTTGTCTTTGTGATGAGACTGGTATGGGTGCCAGTCCACAGCGGAATCGCAGGAAATTCTAAAGCTAAAGCAGAAAAACGCACCGTCGAATCACTATCGGTTAAAAATGGGAGCGGGTCGTTGTTTCCGCATCCTTTTGTCTTCCATTAGTGTGCTTCCCGAAAGCTTGTCTAGCGCTGGTCCACCATTGGTACATATATGCACTGTCGCAAAAGCCTTTGGCTCAAGATCGTTCGCTGGACAACTCTTTGCCCTCAGAAAGGCTAGTCTCTCCCTAGGTGTGGGGCTGTAAAACTGGGAATCCTACTAAACGCTATCTGTAGAAGCTATAAGGAAGAAGATGAGGTGGAAACAACTCAACACTTCCTTCTTGACTATTCCCCTGGCGGGAATGGAGATTAAACGATTGTGCAAATTAGTATTGGCTACTGAGGGTTTTGCTAATTTATAAGTTCGAAGACAGGAGTCTTCCTTCCTTTGGCTTCTCAAAGAACTACATAGAATAGTCTACGTGTGATCTTTGACCAATTTAACCTTTGATCTAACCTAACCTAACCTACCATAATAGCACAAAGCTGTCGTACAAACTGACGGATCAAAATTGAACGAAAAACTTTTTTATTTCACAAATTATCTTCAGGACAGTGGAGTGGGACCGACGAAATGGTTTAGATCGGACCACTATAGCATACCCCCACTTTTTCTAGTGACAAATGAATATCAAGAAAGTTATATTTTTACACCCTTTATGCTTTAAAAATGCACGTTGATCATTGTAATCAATTTCATTTCAGTTCAATCGAAACTCTAGGTTAGTTATGAACGTGTGCCTCGAGTGATCAATTTTAAAGACTCTTGTAATTCGATCTGCCCTAATTAATTTAAAAAGCACCACAAATGCTTTATTGTCACAGTATTTAGTGCTGCAGTTGATATTTCATTGTGTGGCATGGCATTAATAGAAATAAAAGAACCTGGTGTGTGAAGAACATAGCTGCGTAACGCGCCATTAGCACTCGTTAGTTTTGCCGTAGCTTGCTTTATCCTCGTGTCAAACGACGCTTAGTATTAGAATATTTGTAAGCAAGTAAATATGTACATAGATTTATATATAATATACATCATTCATATACGTACATACATTGCGGTTTGTCTGATTCTGCAGAGTGTGGTTTAGTCGGTTAATGCTGACATTTAGTGTCAGCTGTAAAGTCTTAAAGTGACACTTTCCAAGGTGTGCGCTTGGGTCATTAAATTACGTTAGTGTAGGGGTGTTATTATAGTCAATTAATTATATTTAATTTGTATTCTTCTAATTTTCGAAATATGTCATTAGTTAATTTTAGTTAATTTACTCATACGCCCTGGCGGACTTCTAGCGAAAAGGATGGCAGTTAAATTCTTAATATTACATTTTTGTTCCTGCCATATATCAAGGGGTAGAACCAATCCAAATTTCTTACAGAACAAGACAAAAATATTTAACACAAAACGGAGATTTGATTTTGATCGGTAGGTTTGTATGGGAGCTATGCGCTATAGTGGTCTGAGAAACTAGCTGGAGTTTAAGAAAAGAGCGGTCTCAAAAGGCTGATCATTTATATATATTTTTTTTATAGAAAATCCGGTGTTTCCTTCTGGGTTTTACAAACTTCGTGCCAAGCTTCTTGTACTCTTAATAATGACGACCTGGCGTCTAGTTTATACGAGTACTTATCAACTTTTTTAGTTGAGGTTGCAACTTGATTTACTTGAGTGGCGATTTTATTTATGATTAATGATTGATTTAGTTTAATCTATAATTCTTTTTTAGTGTGGTCATAGTTTTTATTCGCCGAGCCAACCTTCTGAAGTTTTTGTTAATTTTCCTGTAGACGTCATCTCTGTATACCCTACATACTATATGGCAAAGGTTCTAACTCTTATCAACAATGTATCTTACGTAGAGTATGAAATAAATGTATATAAAACACTTGCAAACTCTATTGATTGCCTTAAGATGAACCTTATTTACATTTTTCCTGCTATATTGGCTTGTTCTGGAGTAAATTCATAATAAATCCTCAATCTATATTTATAAATTATCTGAGAAACACTTTATACAGTCTGTCAAGTAAGAGCGTGGTCGTGTTAATTTATAAAAAAATTATTTTATGAAACTTTCATATTTATATATACATTGTACACGGCGTCGATAATTGCCTGGCATCTCCGAGGCATGCTTTCTACTAATTTGACAGCGTATTCTAGTGACAAGGATCTCCAGATCCGACGAATTTCCTAAGACAACTGCTTCAAAGGTATGTGCGTCTTCCACAAAGCTTCTGTTTAATATATGCCCACACATTTTCAATAGGGTTTGAATCGGGCGACTACGACGGCCAATCCAATGTTACAAGTTTTCCACTGAGTACAGAGCTTGCTGCGGTGTTTAGGATCGTTGTCCTCCTGCAGAATCCAATCTTCATTTTTTCTGATGAAGCATCGTTTGGCAGATAGCAATAAAGCCTTTTCGTAGATTTTTATCATTTTCTCGGCATTTAGGTTGTCAGTAAACAGGTACAAAGTGCCGAATCCCTACTTTGAGAAGCAGCCCCAAAGATGCACCTTTATTCTATGTTTTACGGTCCGCCGAACAAGCCTATTGGTGGAAGTTGTCCAGGCTCGCGTGAGGACAGAACGTGCCCATATAGAATATTCATCTCATGCGCCCAAGCAAGTCGCTTTGTCACAAGTTTTTCAGTTAACAGAGGCTTCTTCACTGTGTTGCGCCATTGCAGATCATGAATATGACGAAGGGTTCGGATAGTTTCGTAGGATATATCTAAACCTTTTGCCATTAATTTAGCTTGTCCTTGTTTCAGTGTTAAAGCAGGATTTCTCAAAAACAGATTCACTATTCTTTTTTTATCTCTTTTGTTCACTTTTCCTATCGAAACACGTTCTGGCAAATCATCGAAATTTTTAGCCATTTTATATCGCTGTATCCACTTCTGTACAAATGAATTCGACTTTCTCATATATTTAGCAGCCGCTGATTGTGACATTTTGTGACCTTTCAGGTGGAGCGCGACGCGTACTTAGCAGTCATGGCGTTTAACGCGATTCTCTTTCAAAAGATCAACGACAACTGAACCTTTGTTGACAATGCATCAAGGACAAAGCTTCCCTCTATCGGCTTGCGAAGGAAAATCTTTCTTTAACTGTCGGTAAAGTTGATTGATTTTTATGTTACAAAAAGTGGGTTTTACTTATTTTATGTATTCATCACTCGGTGATATGTATGTAGAGTGTTTTTGAAGTTAGAAAAGCAAATTAGTATTTTTTTGGAACTATTATCATTCAGTTCAAAATATTAATTTTCCAGTAATATATTGCTGTTATAGGTCCTTTAAAGCTTGTGGTTATTGTCAAGTTTCAGACAGAAAGACATCTAACGCAGTATTTAGGCACTCCAATGGAAGAATCGGGAAGCGGGCATCTACGAGTATTGTTTATTAGAGGTACTTGCAGCACTAATATGGTAGAACTTTTTGTAAACTATTTTTAATAGAGCTTTTGAAAGCTTTTTTTAGAGCTTTTTGTAAAGCTTGTTAACTGAGGTTTTGAACAACTATGTGATTTCATATATTACAAATTTTATTCATAAGAGAAACGTATTATATAATATAAAATTTCCATATGCGTCTATTTTAGGATTCAAAACCAGCTGAAAATTACCTTAAGCAAATGCTCCGTCCTTGTGCATGTCTAATTACCAGCAATTATATATATCGTCTCTTTTAAAAACAAAAAAATTGAATGACAATCCCATAAATAAGCAGCCTTACTGTATTAATACGGGTATTTAGATATGTTTATATAAAAATATCAGTACATGTTCTTATGTACGTATAACGCTGCCTTCATAACCTCACAACTGTGTACGCGTAATGCTATATTAATAGAATAAATTCATATCAGTTTTAAAATTAATGACTACTTTACATATACCATAAACGAACATGTGTCTAATTTAACCATAAAAATATATTAATTTATACATACTTACTAACATTAGTCGGCACATTTCTTCTAGAATTAAAGATTATATGAACGTTAATTGAGACAAAAAAATATATATGTATGTATAAACAGTGTCATTTAATTTGTTTATTAAAACAAGTAAACTCGCATGCGAGAGCTAGGAGCACCGAAGGGAATATGTTTTTTTTTAGAGAGAAGGGATATAAATCACATACAATGTATATAGATGTGTAAAATTTAGTTGATTTTTTAGCTTTGGAACTTTCGGTGATAATATAAGTCCTATATTATACGAGGTTTGACAATTAAGTAATGAGACTTTGGTAAACCTGTGACCTTGACCTCCCTTTTTCTTTTTTCCGGCATCCCTCCCCTCTCCATTGACATATGTACCATCACTCTAGCTTGTTTAGTTCATCTGCTGCGTCAAGTTGAGTAGACGTGTGTTTGTAGTGCTCGTTACAAAAATGGAAAAACGAAATCAAGAGCAACGCAGAGCAGAAGACTGTTTGGAACAAGTGTAAAACGATCCCACGCTGCTTGATCGAGTTATAAAAGGTGATGAGAGCTGGTATTTCCAATACGACCCGGAAACCAAACGCCAAAGCTCACAATGGTTGTTTCCGCGCGCCCGAGCAAGTCGAAGGTGAAATCGATGATTATTGCCTTTTTTGATAGCCGTGGAATCGTCCACAAAGGATTCGTTCCAACCGGGGAAAACTGTGAATCAAGTCTACTATTGCCAAGTACTCGAAAGATTGCGAAAACGAGTCAACAGCGTGCGCCCAGACATCGCTCGTAACTGGATCCTTCATCACGACAACGCGCCGTGCCACACTGCCCTCAGCGTGTCCCAGTATTTGGCCTCTAAAGGGATCGCCGTATTGCAACAGCCGCCTTATTCGCCCGACATGTCACCCTGTGACTTTTTTTGTTTCCTAAAACAAAATCGGTGGTCAAAGGAACCCATTTTGAGTCGATTACGGACATCCAGGCGGCCGTGACGAGGGTACTCGCGGGACATCTCAGTCGAAGCGTTCCAGAAATGTTACGAAAAACTGGAATCACTGTACAGCTGCGCAAGGGGACTACTTTGAAGGCGATGGCAGAGTTGTAGAATAATTTTCAAATAAACGGTTTTTATTGAATCAGTCTCATTACTTAATTGTCATATCTCGTATATGAAGTTAGCTTAGCTTTTAGATGAAGTTGTATATTTCCCACTTTGCCCAAAGTTGGGGCTTTTTGTTGAAGTTGGGGATACAAAAAAGTTACAAAGCTGAAGATAAATGAAAATAGGTATAGCAGATAGTCTAAAAACAAAATTGGAAAACCTTTTTGTTTCATTTCATTTTAAGTTCCTAAAAGCTACTAAGTTTCCCAAAAACCGGGCAAAAAAAGTAAAATTTAGTAATGATTTTAGCATTAAGCTTCCAATATTATTGTTAAAAAATAATGCATTCAATAATGGCATGATAATAGATCCATGACGATAAATACATAGTTTATAACATTTTATTGCTTGACATCTTGGCTATGCGTGTAAACTTAACACGCAATTGTCTAGTAAATTGCTTTATTTAATGGTTGGTGTCTAATGTTTTTGTTGTATTTTAATTTTAGCACAATTTGTTTGAAGCCATTGATTATTCGATTAGAAACCAGACATAAAAATTAATAAAGCATAAGAAATTATAGCGGTAGCTCCACTGCAACCTTTAACAGCATTTATTTTGGGCGGTCAAAAACGTTATGTAGTTTTGAACTCAAAAAATTGTCATTAGGCACCATATCGGTCAACATTTCTTTAACCATATGATCAGATAGGCAAGTAAATCTAGCTTTGGATGAGATTTTTAATCTGAAGGCAATGAAAAAATCTTATGGAATGCCAAAAACACTCCTCCTTCCACTAACTAAAGGTTCTGTGCCCAAAAAATAAGGTGACATTGTATTTATTTTGAAAATCCTTTATTTATTCTTCCAAATCAATTTCATCCCCTTCAAAGTAATCCCCTCCCGATGCAATGCCCTTATGCCAACGGATTTTCCAATCTTCGAAACACTGGTTGTAGTCACTTTCCGGGATGGCCTTCAGTTCCGTCTTCGCTGCGGCTTGAATCTCCTCTATCGTATAAAAACGGTGTCCTCGGAGCGGTCTTTTGAGCTTGGTGAACAGCCAGAAGCCGCACGGCGCCAGATCAGGTAAATACGGTGGTTGCGGAACGATATGGGTTCAGTTTTTGGCGAAATGGTCACGAATTACGAGGGCAGTATGGGATGGTGCATTATCGTGGTGTTAAAACCAAGAATTGACTTTCCACAATTCCGGCCTTTTTAGGCGGATAGCGTTACGCAAACGACGCATAACGTTCAAATAATATTCACGCGATTTTTTTGGTCTCGGCTCTCTTTTGACACGACATTCGCTCGATTGATCGGTTGTTTCGAGGTCGTAAGCATAGATCCAAGTCTCATCGCCAGTTATAATGCATTTCATGACACCATGGTAGTCGGAAAGCATCGTTTCACACACTTCAACGCGAAGCCTTTTCTCCAAAAAATTCAATGTTTCGCTACCAGTCGAGATTTGACGCGCTTGAGGCCCAAAACATCCTTAAAAATGGTATTAACTGAGCCTTTCGATATGCCAACTTCATCAGCAAGGTCTCTAATTGTTAATCGACGATTTTTCAACACCAAATCTTTGATTTGTCGAACGTGAGCTTCGTCGGTTGAGGTTGATGGTCGCCCTGGACGCTCTTCGTCTTCGACACATTCACGGCCGGCTTAGAACTCACCATACCATTTGTAAACATTTTTTTTAGACATAGCCTCATCACCGAAGGCTTTCTGCACCATCCTCAACGTATCCGCAGCAGAAAATTGATTCCGTAAATAAAATTTAATGCGAACTCTTTGCTCAACAAATTTCGACATCGCAAAAAACGAAAAACTCACTTTTAGCAGCTCACAAAACGACACGTATCTCAAACACTGATGAATATTTTGACATGAAATTGACATAAATGTGGACTGACGGTACTACCAACCTAACAAAAAAATAATTCTCCAAATCCCTTCGACGCACGCAGGTTTAAACTCAATTGTTACCTTAATTTTTTTGGGCACAGTATGATATTGTCGTAATTTATTTTGGTATCTCTCTTATAAAAGCAACTTGGACGTAAAATTTAAAATAATTAACATTAAAGTAGAAGTGCCAATACGGTCACGTGCCTAATTGGCAGACATGGACAGCAGATTATGAATACCATATAATAAACTTATTGTAGAAGCTGTTAGGAATAAAATGAGTGGAGATTATAAAAACCAAGGCTTTGTATGTATAGCAAAGAAGAAATCTACTATATACTATATGTCAAGGATTTCTTGATGGACGTATCTGGAGACTGCACAGACAAAACTTTTTGTACTGATGAACCTCATAAAAAATCACAGACGTGGTTGAGCAAGGTGCCCAATGTATAGAGGGGATTTTAGTCCCCCGGTGATATCAACAATGGGCTTACTAAAGGCTCTAGGCGCGTCGTCAGACAGGCGCTCTACCTATCTACCTAACATTAAAAAAAGAGATAAAGAAAAGGGCTTTCGAGAAGTGATAATCGACTATAACTCTATATACAATTCATTATGTATGTATATGCACTATATAGAGTAGGTTAGCTCTGTGCGACAAAAA